>NC_142930.1:57778224-57790724 GCF_046866305.1 Octopus bimaculoides | reverse complement strand
GTAAGTCTCTAGTGATGTTTCTTTGAAATTATGAAGTATATCTATTCATTGTCCATGTCAGCTCCTAGGCAGTCGTTTTGTATGACGTAACGTACGACCCAAGAGATATCCACACCGTTTGTCTGGTTATGCCAAAAACCGGATGAGGTAACATGCAGTTTGAAAGAAAACCTAGTTTGAGTAGGAATGACAAGTACAAGCAACACAAGGATGTTCAGAGCTGAAATATTTATTCAATGGAAAGCTTCGTATCCATCTTTGCTTTCAAAAATCATTAGCGGACTCCTCAATGCTGGATTATACGGTTTAGTCAAATTTACCTTGTATATTTGCAAACGCATTAAAAAGCAGAAAGTATTCAAAGATTCAAATACAAATCATCATGATTAGAATTATAGGTCCCCAGAAAAAATGACATATCAACACAAGTAAAGGCATGTAAGGAATTCTGAAATTTGTGACCCACGAAACGGTGATGATCGTAATAATACATAAAACAAACTGGGAATAAGTTCATAAAGGTGATCTTCACTAGAAAAGACCTATATTTTCAGGGCTATCATTCAGCTATGTTCAGATATTTATTTTTTATATTATTATTCCCTAAGATATATACAGTTGAAGAAACTAGCTAGATGTTTCCATAAACATGACTATTCAAATATTTCGTCTTTGTAAATACACCCTAACGTGAAGTAAAGCTTCGTGTTTTGATATGCACCCTATTGCAGTATCACGTCAAGGATCCTACCTTACTGGCATCTTTTAAACAAGTAAATGGCACTTAATCTAGCGTATTCAGAAAAGCGTACAACACATTTGCTTTGTGTAAGAACTTCTGATCCGATATTTAGATTTTTAAACCTAATATTTTTCAATACAGAGATACAAGTATGACAACTAATCTCAAAAGTTCTCAATAATTTGAAACAGTCCACACTGGCACATAGACTTGCTTATGACGGGCTGGATCAGACTGTAAAGGATAATGACATCATTAGCAGTATTACTAATGCTGCTTACAAGTGATTTTCGCAAAATTCTTCTTAAAATTCTAAAGAAACCTCAAGTATGCTAACTAAACAGTTGCCTCACATTTTCAGCTTACTCAAAGTATGTAACTAACACGTGAGTTGGCCCTCAACAAAATACAACTTCACCAACTCGAAATTCTGGCTTCCTAATTCCCCCGATTGTAATCCCGTGGATTACTATGTGTAAAGTGCGGTTGAGAAAGACACCAACCACTCTGCCTGCAATATCAAGACCGAGCAGGTGGTCAACATCAAATTATTTCAAGGGCTTCCCAGGGACACACTGAGGAACGCATGCACCAGGTTCCGGAGCCGTATTTAGGTCGCTGCAGAAGCTGAGAGCAGCTACTTTGAGCAAACTATTATCTCCTATTGATAGTATAGTGAATATGTTTTGATTTTTTAAAAAATACTTTTATTTTTTGATGGGACATTGGGGTTTGTTCCCTTTTATGCAAACGATCAAATTTAACCATAACACCCTGTATGCACGCATAAACACACGTACACGCACGCACATAGACACACACACGCACACAGAACATATATTCATGTATGCATATGTATATATATATATATATATATATATATATATATATATATATATATATATATATATATATATATATATATATGTATATATGCATGTATATATATATATCGACACACTTCTGTGTCCTGTTTGTTTTGCCAAACGGACCCGAGTTTCAGGGTTATTTCCCTTCGTCAGCGTCCGATAGCCACCGATCTGCGATGAGAAGGATAATTCTTGGCAAACCTTATGTATCTTTTTCCACTGAAATTATTCACAGATATCGAAAAAGATACATAAGGTTTGCCAAGAATTATCCTTCTCATCGCTGATCGGTGGCTATCGGACGCTGGCGAAGGGAAATAGCCCTGAAACTCGGGTCCGTTCGTGCTACAGATCACGATGAGAGGGATAACTTCCCTTGGCAAAACAAACAGGACACAGTAGTGTGTCGATAAGCCAGCTGGAGGAGATGTCCTCCTGGGGCTAAAAGCAACAGTAACATCCACCCCTAGGGGTCAGCCACATTTAAGTGGCAATATACTTCACTATATATATATATATATATATATATATATATATATATATATATATATATATATATACATAAAGAGTGAGAGAAAGAGAGAGAGTTGAAAGCCGTAGACTGCAGGTACTCATGAAGCTGAATAAATGGCCTGTCGCATCAGTAGTAATATGACTAAAATGTGAAAGGATTATATGTAAAATAACATTTCCAGGATCATAAATGTATGATATATAATAGAGGCCTAGTGGTTTTCGCAAGCTTTAATGTTCGGTTTTATCGAAAGGTACAGTAACAGAGATAGATAAATATTGACACAGCTATTCGAGTGGCTGATAGAAATGCAGATAGAGAGACGGACAGGTGCAGAGGAATAAAAGAATCGGAAGATTAATCAATAAATAGTTAAATGGAGAGAGAGTTACACAAAGAGGGACAGATAGGTAGATAGACAGCTTTGACAATAGATAGTGAGACAAACTGATAGGAAATAGATGGCAAAATAATTAAATACAGGAACATTTGCACATGTTAGACAATAGGTATGTCGACAGATAGACAGAAATAGAAATAAGTTCAAACACACACATATAGATAGATAGATAGATAGATAGATAGATAGATAGACAGAAAGACAGACAGACAGACATATAGATAGATAGATAGATAGATAAATAGATACATAGATAGATAGCTGTCAATACTAGAAGGAATGAGTGAGAGAGATCGGTAGTAAAATAAGCGATGTTTCGATAGATAGGAAAGTATCTGATAGAAATATAGAAAAGTAAATAAAGTAATGGTTGTGTAGGTCGGTAGATTAAATAGCATGACAGAATCAAACAATAGTTAATTAAATTAATTTCTTTTAATTTCATTTAAATTAATTAACAAATAACTAGACTTCGAGGCTTCTTGCGCATGTTGTTTTGCGATACATCATCGCATTACTCTCAGACGCAGTGACATTCAGTGAAATAAACGTACATATACAAGTTTGCGTGACATGTAATATATATATATATATATATATATATATACAAACATACAGTCCCGTACACACACATAGAAACTTGCTACCAGTTCAAACATATGCTTGAAGCATAGTCAAATCCGTAAGAAGCCCATTGACTGTATTTTGTCAGGGAGAAAATAATAAAATTTCTGGTCGCAGCTCTTCCTAAACAGATTCTTCCTAAACACCTATGACTGGTTGTGCTAGTCGACAGCTCGCTGCAAGTAGAGTACAGAACAAGAGCGTTCAGCAATGGTGTGTGACGCAATATTGACTTGTAAATCCTTTATAAATGGTAGTATATTGTGTTCGAAAAACGAAATGCTGTGTATCTATTGCCAGTTAATATTTACGTACCAGCTGTCAGGAATGTCCTTAATATGTAAATTGGTCTCCCAATAGTGTTACAGTGCTAGACATAGTGAGTATTTAAGCAATGCGTTCGTAGATAGTTAATGGACGTGATGCTGACGAAAGAGCAATAACTATTTACATATGCATTTACACACACTACCTATTTTTCTATCTACGTTAGCATTGCGAATGGTTCTTTGGATGAATTATGGATGGCCGAGTAAGCTAAAATTAGTAACATCACGGAACATGCCACCACGTCATACTAGTTGCAGGGGCCGGATGTTGCCTCCTTGTCTATGTATGTATGTATGTATATATATATGGGAGAATATACAAAAAATAACAACAGACGAGGACAGGTGGTGTAAATAACAAAAGTATATATTAGTATGACGCTCGGGAATACGGAAAGTCTTTGACGTTTCGAGCTACGCTCTTCAACAGAAAGAATACGGAGACAAGGAGAAAAACACGGAGAGAAAAAAATTGAATAGTGTTCAGTCAACGGTCAATCATAATAATGGCCGATCATAACAATGTCTGACCGGAAGTTAGAAATTCTTATTTCAGGAGAGCTAAGAAAGGGGGAGATAACAAACGGTGATCGGGAACGAGGGGCTGTGTGTGGGAGGTAGACTGCTGGTGATCTTGACGTATGTAGTGTGAAAATGGGGGAAGGGAGAAAGGAAGAAAGTAGTTGGTCAGTTGTAGTGTGTGCGTGGTGTGATGCGAGGGTATTGGTGTGGTGTGCGTGGTGTGATGCAAGGGTATAGGTGTGGTGTGATGTGAGTGTGTTGGGAGGTGGGGAAGGCATGGGTGGAGTGTGGGGTAGAGGTAGGGGTATGTGGGTAGGGTGGGGTATGTGGGTAGGGGTGGGTGGTGGGTGTAAGGAATTGGATGGGGTGGAGTGGGAAGGTAGAGTAGGAGTGTGTTGGGGTGTGGTGGGATGAGCTTATGTATATATATATATATATATATATATATATATATATATATATATATATATAAAGATGGATAGATAGATAGATAGATATAGATTGGATGTGTATATTATGAAATATCTTGTATTCTCTTATTGCTTTAATACATCGAATTATGACCGACAATATTCATCATCACTTATACCGTGCAAGCCCCAGTTTTATGTGCTTTGTAAATTTCGGTTTTTGAAATATTTACCACTTAGTTCCCTGCAGTTCGTTTTGAACAGTTCTTAGTCCCTCTCTTCTTAATGTTTCTATACATTTTTCTAAAGAACTATATTGCCACCTCTTAAATATAAGAAGTTTACATATTACTGTTCGCTTCTGAATGTCCCAGCGTTTGGTATATGGTAACTAGTTAATTTTATCTGCATTCTACTATAGCCTTGGTCCGACTAAAACCCTGTGAGCGGATTTGGTAGACGGAAACTGAAAGAAGCCCGTCGTAGATATCTATATATATAAGTGTGTGTGTGTGTTTGTGTGTGCCTGTGTGTATGTATGTGTTTGTGTGTCTATGTTTGTCCCCCAACATTGCTTGACAACCGATGCTGGTGCGTTGACGTCCTCGTAACTTAGCGGTTCGGCAAGAGAAGACGTTATAATAAGTACTAGGCATACAAAGAATAAGTCCTAGCGGCGATATTCTCGAGTAAAGGCGTTGCTCCGTCTTGGCCACAGTCAACGGACTGAAACAAATAAAAGTAAAAGTAAAGTATAAACACTTATACTTATAAAAGAAATTTTATTCCTCAAAATTTGAAGATACAATAATATTTTTTTTCTTTCAATGGGCAGACCTGAAAGTGTCTAATAATGCTGTTCAGAAAAAAAATGGTGGGGCAGGTGGCAATTTTTGCATTTTCAAAATCATTTTCATATTAGCCAGTGCAACGAAACCCTGTCCAGATAACATTATCTTATTTTTAGAATTTAAGAAAAATCATGTGAAATTTAAAAAAAAACACAATGCAAAAGTCTTATTTTAATTCAAGCATCAAAAATTTAAAATAATTCAAATATTTTTAAACTAAAGAATATTAATTAGCTTTATTCCTTTGTCTCGAAAAACGTGGATGACAATGAGAAATGTGGGTGCATGCACATTAATATTCTTAAGTTATTACACCTTGAAAAGTACAGATTTCTACAGTAGAATTTTCCTAATCTGACGCTTCTAAAAGAAACTAAAATTTACTTGAAATTAAAATTTTACTGTACTTAAAATATTACAGCCGAGAATAACATTTAAAATATTAAGATACATTATATTAAGTAAATTTGAGATTATTTATTTTGCTTATTTTGAGATTCTAAAAAACAAGTAAATCTTTAAAAACATGGTACAAAAATAATCAGAAATAAATTTAAACAAATTTTTTTTTAAATCATATCTTTTGAAATATACTATTAAAATAGTAAAATTATTTTGTTGTATCAATTCAAACAATCAAAATATGAAGTTGTAAATAATATCGCATAAGATTTTTTTTTACTTCAAAATCTTATAACAAGAATAAAAAAAGAGAAAATCGATTGCAGCATAATGGTCATTAAATGGTTTCAAATTAACCATATGCAAAGACAATTCTTCCGCATTAAAAAAAACAACAACATTAATTTGACAAATAAATCATAAGTAAAATTTATTAGTTAGCATTAATACAATAAAATTAGCCTAATTCGTCTGTGGCTTATTCATTACTTCACATAATTCGTCACTTTTTAGATTTCTCCCAGGGATGAATAATTAGGCGAATTCTACTGTATTTTTAAAAATTGATTATATTCTATTTCATTTAAAAAATACTGCTTTTTCCAAAAATAACCCCATGGGGTTAAATAAAGACTTAATAATTTTGCTTCAATAATTTTTTCTGAAAAATGATCACAATTACTAGGGTTATACATGAAAAAGAGTTTCTGAATATAAGCCTATAGACTTAAATTCGGATGGCCTTACTTCTGGAAAAAGTCAGTAATGCTTTTATAATTTTAGTTTTAATAAAATATAGTAAATTTTAAAACTGTTATTCTCGGTTGCAATATTTAAAGTACTTCTTAGATTCCTTTAGAGGTAACGAATTAGGTAAATTCTACTGTTGAAATCTTGCTCTGTACTTCTACTGGTGTAATAACTTAACACTATTAACATGCATGCGCCCGCATATTTCATTGTAACACACACACACACACATACACACACACACACACACACACACACACACACACACACACACACACACACACACACATATATATATATATATATTAAAAAATAACGTCGACCACTAACCTGGACAATTAATGCGCTAGAAACACATCACATATTGTGTCTATTAAGACCTAAATTATTCTCAACATGAAATATAGCAGAATACCAACAACGTGAGCGGGCAAGACATTTAAAATCACCTAAAAAAGCATTATTAAACAGGAACTAGTTTCGGATTTAACAAATTCTTACCATTTGTCTATTCCTCATCAGCCTGATTTGTAATGAACCGTAATCATCAGAATCGTATACAGAGTTGCCCACCGCCATGGGTGCGCGTGCATATGGTTCTGCTAATTACAACTTAATGGTAAAATTCAAAAGTCTTCGTTTTGGCGCGCTAATTCCAGGAATATATCCGCAGAAAATATTTACTGCGTCTTATATATTCAGTATGAGAACATGGGCAATGGTTAAAATATTATTATAAAATCTGGTAATTAGTCATATATTAATTAATATCGATTAATTATCAGGAGCCCAGCACATCTAAAGAATCAAAGAGATTCAAAAATATTATCTGCAATCTCAGGGGATTAAGGTACATTTCAAAAAATAACGTCGACCACTAACGTGGACAATTAATGCGCTAGAAATAGATCACATCTTGTGTCTATTAAGACCTAAATTGTTCTCAACATGAAATATAGCAGCATACCAAAAACTTGAGCGGGCAAGACGTTTATATATAAACACATACATACATACACACACACACACACACACACACACACACACACACACACACACACACACATATATATATATACATATATATATATATATATATATATATATATATATATATATATATATATATATATATATATATATAATTGTAACGCGTAGTTTAGTGTTTATGGTTTTGGTTGTAGTTTACATTCCTAGACGTTTTTATTGAGGAAAACTCTTCATATCACGTTGATCCTGTCTGTTCCGATCAGAATGCTTGAGGCTAACCTTGTAGATAGATTGGCATCTGCTCAAAAGAAAGTGTTGTAACTTTTGGTTACATATATGCAGCGAAAAACAAAACGAGTTCCCGTATAATGAACCTGTAAGACTATAACAGTCCTTAGAATATAATGAAATTGAATATTATATATACAAATATATACGAACATGCGTGTGTGTATGTGTGTATGTGTGCATGAATGTTTATATGTATGTATATATGCTTGCATGCTTGTATGTATATTTGTATGTATATGTATATGTCTGTGTTAAAGTACTATAGCAGTAATACAAAACCGATGTAAATGAAAGATATAAGAAAATGACATAGACAATATAGAAACTAATTGACATTAAATGACTTGTTGAGTTAGGTTTAAATAATTGACCATATCGACAGATAAACTGACATAGATGGATGAATATTTAGGTAGTTGTATACAGGTAGAAAGACAGACATACAGACAGACAGATAGATAGATAGATAGATAGATAGATAGATAGATAGATAGATAGATAGATAGATAGATGCGGAATTAAAATAAATATAATCTTATGCCAATAGGAATTACTGAATCTGCACGTGAAGCTTTAATTACAATCTTCAACGGCTGTAATTTATTATCTCTACAGAAAGTAAATTGTCGTTAGTTCAAATTTTAGTAAATTCAAACCTGACTTTGATTTGTTTCTCACACATGAATTTCTAAAACAGTATTCTCAACATGGATGACAACCTGAAAATGTCGCTGCACTACCAGTAGCTTTTGAGACTTCCAGAATCTTTGTGCAATAGCTATTTGATTTTACACAGCATGTAGTGACATTCAAATAAAAACTAATATCATTTGTAACTCTAAACGAACTGCGTTTCCTCAGATATCTTCGAAATTATATCCGATTGGACTGCCTACAATGATGCTTTAACTGATTCAGAATACTTTCTTCTCCTTTCCTTGCTCAACATGACACAAAGTCCTTGTCTCCATCATTCACCTAGGCACATAGAAGAATACCAAAAGTCTAAATAAATTCCTTATAGTAATTAATAGCGAAAGCATCACAGCTGATATATGCAGAGGGGAAGATATTCGGAATTAATGTAAAATGAAATGTTGTAGACTGCTGTGGAACCAGAATATGGAAAAATAAAACACTAAATTCGATGCAGATCAGGTTCATACTTTCAAAATAGGCTCAAAATATTCTCAGATCTCTGATTAAATAGTGAAGTTGCTGGAGGATAAATTTAGAATTCTGAAGAAAATCAGATCAGATCACTGGGCTTCACACTTGAAGCTGCGACTCGTCAAAGTTAAAAATGTTATTTCTGCAGGAATTTTACTTGACATAATCGTAGCAAATGTCCAATTCACCATAAATCCAGTTTCATCTTTCAGGAAAAATGTTTATGTTTGATGATATGCAGATTTTCGAGTGATTAACGCTTCTAATCTCCTCGACACTTGCCTATTTACATTCTGCATCCAAAAGTGCATCATTGAGATGACTGCTCATGCAACTTCTCTAAAACGGCTCGTTGATACGAGTTGTTTCGAATGATATGATTAATTGTGCATGATGTAAGGTTGCCAGCTAAAGTTTATACGTGTATGCTAGGGATGAAGACAGAGGAATTGTCAATGTCAGTCAGTAATTACTGAGTAACAGAATTAAAAGTAAAAGCATGTCCATATTTTCACATACTCGTACTGCTACATGACTGAGCAGTCGTTATTCATGCTATACCTTTCTGGATGAGCATTTCTCTTTTAAAGTAGGATTCGGTGATCCCCGATCAGATTTTGGGATTCGTTCTTGAATCTTGAATTTCCTTTCCATTTATGTCGCCGGATATTAACCGTCTAATTACAAAAGTTGAACCGTCTGCTGCCAATTCATTCAATCGGAAGTAAAAAATGCTCCCCGACAATATTGAATTAAATAACTTACACTATCATTAGAAATAGTCATTAATGGTAATTACAAAGGACGTTTAGTAGCTGAATACGCTGAAACTACTAGTAACTTTATGCTCTCACCGTTCTAATACCTTCTCGCAACAGATTTAGAATCGTCATCTCATGTTGTATGTATCAATGTGCTGCTTTGCATTATAGTGATAAAGGATTTAGCACTTTTAAGACAAGTGATTAACTGCTTTGTTTTAAACGCCGCAATTTCACTCCTACCAAAATTATTGTATGTTTCCAGTAAATTCTAAACCATCTTAAAATGCATTATTTCTAAGCAAGTACACTTATTTAGGCGACGTCACTATACGGTAAACTAAAGAAGAACATGATTAATCGCAGTATTTCAGCGTTGTTTTTTTAATCGGATGTGGGTGTAAAAAATAGCGAAAAATGTACATTTTCACTTAAATCTAACAGTATTCTCGGTTATCAAATTACATATAACAAATTGTGTTCTAACCTCCATTTTTAATTTCACTTAAACACATGTGCCTGGTAATAAACTACTTTTATATTGTATGATAACTTTGTTTACTTATTAATGCAAATGCTTTCATTGTCAATGGTCAGTTTCCTGTTCGAAGGAAATTAATGACTCGGTTAATGTCCCAAAACAACTATCATAGAGTCCGCCAGGACTAACGTAGCCGAAAATGTGCCATTTTATCTCGAAACGAACAATCCTCTGAGTCCTATCACGATTACACTTATCAAAGTGGTAACCATGTGGAGTTATTTCTTCGATGCATCGTCAGGAAAACAGATAAAAGATAAAACGTATAAATCAGAGAGATACCGTGTGAGTGAGATGTCTATTGGTGATATGTCATGTAAGAATACTGAACTGTTTCCAACTTATTCACAGCGTTAATATTTTTGTAGAGAACGGGCTGGCAATTGACTAGGTATTTAACTGATGGTTATTTTACCAGACCGGAAGGTATGAAATGCAATTTTAGCATCGACAAGATTTGAACTCCAAACATAAAAGAGAGGAAAAATACCACAGATTATTTCAGTGTAGAAATAATTGCATTAGTTATGAGAAAAGGAATGCTAATGAAGTATCAACAATTTGGGGGACTCGAACCATTGGGCATTTCGTTGACTGAGACATGTGAAGTGTTTAACTCAACCGTCTAGCAGCTTCTGAAAGGCCGGGAGTAAAGCATGTCAAGTAAATGACATGAAAGTGGCGGGCGGGCGGAATCCCTATGTTGAAGTGGCTTTGAGTCCGAATGAATGAAAATGTTGCACTGTATGTGACTGTGTGTCGAACAACTGTGACGAATCTGTAGTCGCATGACTTCTAGATAGATGCAGGGATGGTTATAATCTCTTAAAGGTTGGATATGAGGTTAGATATAGATATAGAGAGAAATAGTATATGCGGTCTACGTGAGAATAAAATGTGATGTATGAGATCTGAGTCGGAAAGAGCTCGGATGTTTACGAAAAAACGAGAGAATCGTCTAAGGGATTGGGATTTATTTTCTCGCATTATGGAGAAGCGCAGAGAGTAACGGCATATAGACATTTCATCCGGAGATCTAGTCAAGGTGGGGTGAGCGGACACGACTACAAAATAATTTAAATTGATAAAATTCTTAGGTAGCGTAACTAAATCGGGTGTAAAGAAATTTTAGCATGATTTCTATGTGAATCCTGGGGTAACATTGACACCGGCATTGCAACAAATGAAAGCATTCTAAATGTATCTTCTTTAGTGTCGAACATATCCAAACTGCAATGCAGACGTCCTGGCCAGTGAAGTTTCAAGAAAAAATATTTATGAGGAGACTACGGATATGGCACATTGAGATGGATATAAGGAAATAAATCAAGATATAGATTGGTTACTTGAATCTCAGAGCAAAGAAATATTTGAGAACCTCATGAACATAGGAAAACATCGTAATGAAGAAGCTGATAAATATTTGGATGTAGAACCATGAAATATTCTAATGCGTAAGCTGAATGTGAATTTTTTCCAGTTGTTGCATAAAAATATACTCCAAGAAAAAGAAGCTCAAAAACAAATAGGTTAATAATGATTTCAAATATTGAAATAAGGCCTGGAGCTTTTTATGGTGAAGTGAGAAATGTTGATCACATCGATCCCAGTAATTTACTGGTACGTTTTTTATCAATGAAATGCAAAGTCGACCTTGGTAGAATTTGGATTCGGAAAGTAAAAACGAACGAGTAGCTGCTTAGTAGTTTGTGTGCTAAGGATTTTTACCAGCTCACGAATTTCATACCGTTTAATAAAGAGTTCGCACAAATACAACAAGAAATTCTACGAAGAGAAAAATAATAATCGGCGAAACAAATGCTTGGAAATTTCTTTTAAGTAAATAAATAGCTTAGTCATTTGTATTCATCTTTCGTAAATGTATATACATTACGCACATTTCAATGTTTAATGCTCGAAGTCTTCATTTAAGAGTTTGTTGATGTTTTTCTGAGTTGGAAGCGAGAATTATACCGTGGGAATATACTGATGGGAACGTAACTATTATTTATATCATTAAACCTATGATAAAATTGATTTCGCTTTCTATCATTTCCCTTAAAGGTGCACTTCTCAAGCCCCTTTCAACGACGTGAAGTGAGAACTGACAATATATGTATATATATATATATATATATATATATGTATATATATATATATATATATATATATATATGTATATATATATATATATATATATATATATATATATATATATATATATATATATATATATATATATATATATATACATATATATATATACATATATGCAAATACATGTATATATATATACACATATATAGATATACATATATATACATATTTATATGT
>NC_142930.1:57760724-57775724 GCF_046866305.1 Octopus bimaculoides | reverse complement strand
CCAGAGTTAAGTATTTGCAAAATTTATTATTATTTAAACGTACGCTCAAAAATTTCAATTATACACTCATAGGAATACAGCGAAGAGAAATACAATAGTATTATCTTATGAGCTATTTTATGGAAGTCATTCTAGAGTTAATATTTTGAACGAATGATAAAAATAACGCATAGCAACTTACAAGGAAAAAGAGGGACGTGCAAAACTACTACAAAAAATATAATTTTCAAACAGGTTTCTCCTAAGACATAATCTTCATTTCTGGCTATGTGGACTGTACACCATCGCAAGAGTCAAATACTTCAAACTAAATACAATCTCAAAAGAAGTGCATTTCATACCTTTAAACTTCGATACACTTTATAGTTTTCAAAGAAACCGTTAAATGTCCATGGGTACCAACAGTAAAAGTTTAATTTACTTCTCTTACTAAAGTAGTTTGAAATATTGTTTCTCGGTTTCTTTTTGGTTTCTTTCTTGGTTTTGATAATTTCAGTTTTTAAAAAGCTGTAGTCGATAACCTATACTTCAATTTATTACGGATTTCTATTGTACTTCTTGAAGGGAAAAATAATGCCACAAAAAAATTGAATCAAGAGCTGGGAAAAAGGAAATTAAACTCTAGTATATTTAATTTTCTGCTCTACTTCAACGGTCAACTTTTTACACTATACTGTCTGTCTGAAATATTAACATTTTCTTTAGTGCAAATATCGAACAACTTTCAGTTAACATCGTGGCTAATTTTCTTAAAATATGATACCCTTCAGGAACGAAAATAAAAGGGAGAAACAATACTAAGTCAAAGAACATATTGAGTAATGTGGTTCATTAAACACCAACCAATTATACTAAAGTTCATATTAGTGGATTTATTCTCAATAATAAAGTTTTTATATATAATCATGAAAGTAGAGGATGATAAAACGATTATTTTACAACCTGATAGTTAACTGGTATTTATTTCATCAACTCCGGAAATGTGAAAGGTAAATTTGCCCCACTAGTATATAACCACAGAAGGTAAAAGGATTGATAAAATAATGACTTAGCAACTATGAAATCCACTTCTCCCTTTTAAAGTGGTTTCAATAATGTCTAGCATTGACACAAACAACTGAAAATATTTGACAGAAGAGGGCAGTTGATAAAACTGACACAAGTATTTCACCAGTCTTTATTTTATCGGTCCTAGAAATGATTAAAATCAAAATTGACATCGGAAGGACTTTTATTGAGAAACAAATGTAATTAAATACTGCATGAAATTTTGTTCACCGCTTTTCTTTTTTGACCAATCCTTCACCCAATTTTGAATACATTAAACAGAAGCAACTTCCAACGAAATATGTCTAGTAAAATTACTTTGAGCAAACGTTCGTATTGAATTCCGAATATATGTTAACGGTGCACACATATAAATATAGTAAGCAACCTTATTTAATATCCATCATCTCTAACGTTGATCATCAAACTTCTATTAACCCAGCCTATTTTGTGAAATTGATTTCCTGTAATGTCATTTTGTTTGCTCAAATTTGAAGATGCTACACCAACGTAACTAATGTTCTGGGGTAAAATCCTAAAACTTATAATTTTTATTTTATATACATTAACTGACTTGAGATTGTAACGAAGTAAAATCGATTTTTTTCTCACATACGTTATGAGACTACTGGAAATACAATGAGATTTAATTAGCATCGTATTCTATATAGCGAGATATCGACAGGGTTTCAGTTTCACATTAGATAACTGGAATCTTTGTCACACTTGTCATTGTGAACAACATAAGGGTAAGTCATTCCCGACTTTAAACGTTTTCTTCTACCTCAAACTATGCAACTAAATTTTTAATGACATGGCTGGAGGCTTCAGTAGACCCTTCTGCACATTAAATACAAATGTAGTAAGGTCTCATATAGATTAAGATAGATTACGATGTAAAATATTAATCAACTGAAAGTATACGAGGAATTAGTGGATGAAAATCCATTTTAGAGTTGCTTAAAATCTAAAACCAGAAGAAGTGACCGTCTAAGCTCAGTCCATTGAAATGTCTTATAAAATCGCCGAAGCAAATCGGAGTAGATATGGCTTTTAAATCTAACTGGCAAACGTAGGTTTGCTTTAAGTGCGTGATCCACTCCTGTCTATAGTGTTGAAATAATGATTTTTCGCTACTTTAACTACTGCAGTAGAACACTAGATTACATTGTTTACTGTCATGCATATATATTTATTCTAAGCTCGAGTCACAGAGTGACTGAATGTCTTTTACTTCCCCGAGGGAATACCTTCTTCCAGCTAC
Source organism: Octopus bimaculoides (assembly GCF_046866305.1). Lineage (NCBI taxonomy): Eukaryota > Metazoa > Mollusca > Cephalopoda > Octopoda > Octopodidae > Octopus > Octopus bimaculoides. The sequence continues at coordinate 57,773,413 of NC_142930.1, read as the reverse complement.
TTCTGAGTTTCATTAAATCAAGCCCAATACATCTCTGAGCTCATTTCATAAAGTTAACCTGTTGCCATTCTTTCTACATTTATAAGTCAACATCTTTTATTAAATATTGCCTGTGTCTACGGAAAATCGATATTTTTTTCGTCTCGTGTCATACAGAAACCAATAATTTTAGTTCAGGATATATCTTCATGTTTTTCTCCTCTATTATTTGCTGTTTCTACATGTTTTCCAACTTTTCCAACCCACGTCATTTGTCTGATTCTGATTTTGCATAGAGAACATCTGGCCCACTTTGCCTCTTCGAAAACATTATCCTAGGTGACATCAATAAATTGTTCCCCTGTAATACTAGAGCCACAGAAAACGAATCGTGTGCCATCCAGAAGTGCATGTCCCAGTTAGGTTCGTCACTCAGCAGTATACTCTTTACTATTTTACTTGTTTCAGTCATTTGACTGCGGCCTTTTAGTCGAGCAAATCGACCCCAGGACTTATTCTTTGTAAGCCTAGTACTTATTCTATCGGTCTCTTTTTGCCGAAACGCTAAGTTACGGGGACGTAAACACACCAGCCTCGATTGTCAAGTGAAGTTGGGGGGACAAACACAGACACACAAACATATACACACACACACACACATTTATATATATATATATATATATATATATATACATATATACGACAGGCTTCTTTCAGTTTCCGTCTACCAAATCCACTCACAAGGCTTTGGTCGGCCCGAGGCGATAGGAGAAGACACTTGCCCAAGGTGCCACGCAGTGGGATTGAACCCAGAACCATCTGGTTGGTAAGCAGGCTACTTACCACACAGCCACTCCAGCGCCTATCTTTACTTATTCACTATGTCTCCATATACTATGTACATTTTCAACTCGAAACATGATATTTATCCTGTCTAACCAAATTGTGGAGGAACCTTTTTATGATTAAACGACTTTTTAAAGGTAACTGTAAAATCTCATTTAAATGGTTCTCTTCTGTTTTAAAAGATGTACTCACTGTAAATGAATAGAAATGAAATAATTATGAAAATTAAACTTGGTGCTGAATTGGTTCTGCACAGTAAAGACGCCAGTCTTTACAAATAATTTTAAAAGTTAAATAATTGTACATATTGATTAAAGTAAAAAATATATATATTTGGTTATGAGAGGTAAATATCCAATTTACCTTATTATGATTCGAAATTATAATTAAAAATTACCACTGTATAATAATTGGTTTCTGCTAATTAATCATTCCGTTTTGCTCAGGGATATTCCGTTTTCTTTTTTCATTCCATACACTCCTTCCCTAAATGTATTAATACTAAACTATTGTTAATGTTTCTTACGCATATATTTTCACCAAGCCATTGTTCCGGTTACAGCTGTATAACAACAGTAGTAGTGTTAGTAGTAGTAGTAGTAGTAGTAGTAGTAGTAGTAGTAGTAGTAGTAGTAGTAGTAGTAGTAGTTATAATGATAATAATTATTGTTGGTATTATTATTGTTGTTTTTGTTATTATTATTATTATTATTGTTGTTGTTGTTATGTGTGTGTGTGTGTGTGTGTGTGTGTGTGTGTGTGTGTGTGTGTGTGTGTCGTTCAGTGTTATATGCTACTTTTAAAATGTCTGACATTTTACATTCTCATTAGACTTTTTCACAAAAGTTACTCATTAGGCCTAATATTTTCAGTAGCAATAATTGTCAGTAAAAAGCCATAAAACCTTAATTTTTAACAAACTGAATTATATTCATTAAACATGCTTAATATTCTATGAGAAATTCCCTGGAGAATCTGAGATACCATCTTATTGAGACAATGCATTCAATTTCATCGAATAATAAAAAATAATTTATGCGACAAATTCTATGTTTGTTTAATTCGACAGCAAACATAGTACACCCTCAGGAGTGAGGATTATTTGAAATGAACTGACAAATATACAGTTGAAATAAAGTTAAGGATTATGAATGCTTTCTGTCGTTTAATGTAGCCTATACTTACGCATTGCTTGAGAAAATGTAAGTTCAATCCTTGATTATGGTTTTCTATTAGGATACAAATGGATGTGTCTGCCTTCCTTCAGACTGATAAATCATTTCAAAACATTTTCAGTGAGCTTTTTATTCAAAGATGACCCACGGATAGTCTACATGAAGTCAATAAGCAAATACTATATATATATATATACGTTCTTTTATTTCTAACTGAAATATTTCAACTGTTTAAAGATTAAGTTCATATGTGAAGCTATTTTGCTCATTCATGAAAGGTTTCAGGCTGAAGGAGACATTGATAATATAAGCATTACTTATATATCTGGTTGGAAATAGATGTTTGCGTTTTCTTGCCATATGCATTTCCCTATAATCAATGTATTTAAATTTGCGCAACAAGGAACTATAGACAATTTTGAATTAATTGTAATTTATCTACTTCATTCTTGTATGCAAGACATTCGATTTATTTCGGAGTTTACATAACTTCTTCCTCATGTATATATACATATATATATATATATATATATATATATATATATATATATATATATATATATATATATATATATATATATATATATATATATATATATATATATATATATATATATATATATATATATATATATATATATATATACACTAATCATTTTGTTTATTGCCCATCGATATGTCAACTTAATGATTCCAATAACTACATTGACCATGAATGGCTTCCTCCCATTAAATCGTACATAATATTTTATTAGTCTATTCACTAATTTATTTGCGTAGAATCGGCTACCGCTGCTTACACCTTACCGTCTGATTGCACAAGATTTTTCTTATATTATCGTGTGTTTGATGATCACTCTTTAAGAGATGTGAAATCGAAAACAATTTCAAATCATACATTTCATGGAATATTATAATGCAGATGTATCCTTTCTCCTAAAGCTTTGCAGTATAAGGAATTCTAGTTTTACTAATTTAAGACAGAAAAATGTTTCGATATCATAATCATTCATCTTAATGAATTCGTATTTTTTAAACGTTATTTTAATGACAGACTTGCTTCATTCATACTACTTCATTATTAGACATCAAAGGAACATAATGGCTTACTGTAAAAGGCAACGATCATCAGAGAAAGAGAGAGAGAGAGAGAGAGAGAGAGAGAGAGAGAGAGAGAGAGAGTAATAGAAACAAAGTAGTATACTAGTATTTATAGTGAGACTTAAGCATTATTCAACTAATGACTACACTGGAAGCGAGTGTGCTAGTTAGATGTGGCATCTGTCTGAAAAAGCAAAACTGATACAGTATGCGATTCTTCATAGCAAAACTAGTTGATTAAAAGAATAACTTAATTTTTTTAAATCTATTTTTAGCTTCGAAAAAGTTAATACAGAGTATTCGTCTGTAATTTGAGTCGATATTTTGTTTTATTTGAAAATGTTACCATACTTAAAATTGGGATTATGATAATTGTTTGAAATGAATTCTATAGTATTTCCAATTGGAGTTAATAAGCGAGAGAAGTAAGATGCGAATCAATTATGTATTTCGCATAGCTGCTTGTTTTCGATGAAATAAGGGTTTGTGACAAGCGCATGAATAAATGACCGAAGTATAGCGTAGTATTTGTTGCAAAAGTTTTAGTTACGCATTGCATATCTAATGTCATTGGTCTAATGAATAAAACATTAACAGGACATGCCTTGTCTGTGGAAATTCATGATAAAATATAAAAGAACTAGGACGAAAGAACGGTTACCAATCTTCTCTTAATTACTCCTGCTGTGAATGACTTGTTTGTGAAGAGAGTGCTATATTACTGTTATCAACCGTATTGCCAGCAGTCCGTACTGTGAGTAGCTTTTTATATCTAAAAGATAGACTCTTACTAGAAGCTCCGCATTAAATAACGTACGCCATTCACCGTTAAGTAGTAAATATCTATAGCCTTATTCTAATCGACTAACCATAAGATTAGCCAATTGTAGATTGATCATCTATCTTGTGACTCCTCTGTCTTCACGGGTAAATAAATTACTTGCAGACGAATTTCCATGCCTTCTCTGCAATAGATTTTCTCTTTGTTCCGGAACATTTTGATTATAGATTATGCCTAGATAACGAAATATTATCTTTTACTGTGAAAGTTTCATTGTGTTAACCGACAGTTGAAGTCGCCAGGAAGTCGTCACCCAATGGTAAATATTTTAGAGGGGAAATATACGTATTTTTTGCGTTTAAATTTACAAGTGTTAAGATACACATAAAATCAATTTTGCAACACTTGAAACTCGTAGGAATTAACTTCTAAGAAGAAAACATATGGTAAGAGACACTATTTGTTATGAAAAATGTCCTTTTTATATGGAAAAGTGATTATGTCCTAAGTTTATATTTCTAATTTCTATGTATATGTTTTATGAAATGTTTTAATACCCTAGATGACGAAATCACATTCAAAATATACAAACTATTCATTTTTGTAAAGAAAAATCAAAACTAAATTAGTTTCTTGAGTAAATGGTAAGGAAGTAGTAAAGTTTGTGAGAGAGGGGATGTGTTTCTTTTGTGTAATTTTACATATAACTTTACACAAATCGTATCAAAATGAATTTGCAATTGATTAAACTTGATTATTCTCTTTCTGTTTTTGGAATCAATTAGTTTGGAAGTAATCAGTTCTACTGTCATACTTTCACTATATCAGAACTTGGGGTAAGGAAGACCCAATGTAGTCATTTTGTTTTATATCTAACAATCTATCTTATACATATGTGCGAAACACTGGCTCTTAATATAAGAAGCGTCCAATAGGCTGAATACTTTTTCAAATCACGTTGACAGATGCTGAACCTATAATAATTGCTACTGTAAGAAATATTGTTAACCTGTCATTGATAAGAAAGTTAATTAATAACATTTTAATTTTAAATGAATAATTTAATCGGTGAGATCAATTAGTAAGAGTCTTGAGAAGCAACTAATTTAATAATAGCAATACCTTACCTTATCTAATTTTATTTCCCGGCATACAGATTTTAAATGCATATACATACATATATATATGTATATATATATGTATATATATATATATATATATATATATATATATATATATATATATATATATATATATATATATATATATATACAAATTAAAAGGGTAAAGGATTATCAATTTATTAATTAATAAATCAATTAACAATTAACAATTTTTACCAAGTCAATCGGTATGAAAGCACCATTATTGGTGGAGAACTTATTTAAACGCTCATATATATTTATAAATATAATTAAGGGATCAGCAAATATTTGCTTCACCTTTTGCCTTTGTGAGTTACAAGTGATGCTATCTGTGGAATTCTCAGCTTTTTTAGCTGCTATTTCTGAACTTCGGTATATGGTGAAGCAAATATTTGCTGATCCCTTAACTATATTTATATATATATATATATATATATATATATATATATATATATATATATATATATATATATATTTGTATATATAAATATTTGTTTATATATAATATATATATATATATATATATATATATATAAAATCAGATATGTTTACACTTCTTATCGACTAAAAAGACATATCCTTCCGGAAATTAGAAAGTAAAAATCCATTTATGGAAGATGAAATAGATTGTGAGATATTGGAGGAAAATGATTATTTTTAGCTCCTTGTTTCAGGCAACTAATGAAGAATATTTTTCCTGATCGTGTGTAAACCAATATATGCATTATTCAACGTCATTTTATCTTTTAATATAATTTAAGGAGTCATTTGTATTCCATATTAAAATGTTGTTACACAATTAAACTAAAATTTATATACGATTGCCCACTTAATCTTTAATGATATGCTTACGATATTCGTGTACAGATGCAATTATAATCCTTAATAAAATTGTTAATAAGAAAGAGCTAATATAACAGCTCAAGTTGATGTATGTGTGGAGAAAGCTGTCAGTATTCTAATAGAAATCTTATACACTTAGGTCATGTTTAAGCACCGACGTCGTACTAAATGTGTTATTCAATCTACATTTACCAGTTGAATAATAGTGAACTTAATATCCCAACTAGTTAATATCAGTCCGTGTCTATAAGCTAAATGTGAATCACTGAAAGCATTTCCCTTCACTTGCACCATAAATATACATGAAGACCTGACTTTATTACAAATATACAGACTACATTACAAATGCTGCTGATATACTTGTGAAACATTTATTGTCTGAAGGAATTATCTCATTTACCTCCAGCTTAAACGTCTTGTCTCAATACTGTTAATTCCTTAGAATGTAGAAGCGGACAGAAGTCAACATTATTGGAACGCCGACGGTACTCGTCTAATAAAATACAACTAAAATATCACCGCATAGACCTATCGACTCTACCCTTATGCACATCTTAAGCAATCCTAGAAATTCTCATTATTAACTAACACACGGATAACACGGATTAAAACCATGAAATACTTATAAATCTAAAAAATAGAATACGCGATTACTTCAACAAATCAGATGTCACGTCTTTAAAAGACGCAAAACTTTCGAAATGTTGTGAACCTGCAATTTCTCCAGTTATTTTAAACTTATATCTTATTGCATTTTTACACAAAATAAACAATCTCATTTCTGTAAGACATTCTCATTACCCGACGTTTCAAGCGACAACTGCACGACAATTGCAACTCTACATCAATCACATACAAACTACAAATGAATAACTATGCACTTTAAGGAGCACCTACTCAATTGGGTATCACTCTGATAAACAACACAAGGAACATCAAAAGCATCCAACCTTCACTCAACAACATAAGCATGGCACTCTAACAGAAAAGAAAAGTACTAGAAATTGCATATAACCGATCTTCCATATTCACAACACAGAAAGAAGTCATAATATAAAAAGTAAACAGGGATATAAACACATGTAGAGGAGTTACAGTAACCTAAGATTGTTTACTTAAATAAACTCCAGATGTAAACCAGATACAAACAGGAAATATCTGCACGCAAAAGTAACTTCCATAACCGTATTTTCGTCATACACTGCTTAAAGAAGCACATCATCAGTAATATGGGCAACGGAACAAAAAATGTTCCATTATGACTATGTTCACCTAAACCCCTTCCCCTTAAGCTAAATTCCAAATCTACGTATGTAAAGAAACAGACAAGATATTGGAGAGAGTATAACATGCTCTGCCTATTGCATTACACTCCATTCGATTCATCACTTCGTGTCGGAGTGCGCATTGCGTTCTACAGTAAGGTACACTATGGTATATATGGATTGGTAAATGTTTAGTGGAATCATTAAAACGTTGGACAGATTGCTTTGTGGTAATCGTTCTGGTTTTCCAACCATTAAGTTCAAATCTTGCTTAGGTAAATTTTGGCCTTCATTCTTTCGCGATCAACAACTAAAATCCAATAAATGTACTAGGGCCGTTTCTTCTTTTTCGTTGCATTTGATTTTTCTGTCTTTTGGAAGAAGTCGATTGTGGTCAGACTTAGAGTGTGATGGTCTCTACGAGGTCTAATAATAACAAATACATGACATATATCAAAACGGCATAACTACGCCTCTATCAAGGAGTTGAGAGGCCAATGTAAAGCAGGTTTATATGGAACAACAGATGAGATGGGCTCGCAATTAATAGTTCTCTGTATTATAGACCTGCTCAACTTGAGCTGAATCTATATAACAATGACAGGCAAGAAAAACGAATACAATCTTAGTCGAAATGCTTTAGAAATGCTTTTTAAATATCAGTTAAATGAAAGCAAGAATAGAAGTTCAAGTTTAGACTAGATCATCAAAACTTTTGGTTTTGTTATTATCTTGAGTAAAATTGTCCACTACATTCAGGTTGAACTTGTTAAAGAACAGTAAAAGATTGAACAACCATAATGTTGAGCACCATTATTGTACATACTGAATGTATTCACTGTAAAATTTATGTTGAACATCATCATTCAATGGATTCCAATAACCGGTTGCATATCTTATGAATAAATATATGGAGACGTATCCATATTTATTTGGTCTCAGTTTGAAATTAAGTCCACCAAGTCTATTTAGCAGATTGAAATATCAATTGAACAGGCCAGAGGCTGTTCCATAATTATTTCAGTATTTATCAGTATTGGCACAACTTCTTTCTCCCAAACTGCCGATAATAGTTGTGGGTGACAACTTACTAAAATCTACACAGGACATGAAATTGATATAGCTTATTTACATAGTCGAACAAAAATTTGATAGCCAGGCAAAATTTTCGAGGGTGCCAACACAGTGTCAATTATGTATAAATAAATCTAGGGATTTATAACCATATGTTGTGCTCTATTGCATTACAGTACTGTATCCAACACGCTTGTAATCTTCATTCCAATAATAATAATGATTGTTGAAGTAAAATTGAATGCTATATCAGTTTGATCAGCTGCGAAGAATCTCAAACACGAATTTCGGTTCTCGTTGTGGAATCACTAGAGTGTTAATCTGACGTAATTCAAAAATACTTCATATCCAAGAACGTATTAGATTGAGAGTAAAATGTCAAACATACACTGCTTATGTTATCTTCTATAGCAGTTATGGCGATTTCTCCCTGTAATCTAATGTTAATCTGGATATACAAGATATGAAAATATGAGTTGTCTCGCCGTTGGCTTTTCATGTCTTTATATAACAATTTCAACTTTGCAGAAAATCATCGAGACACCTATTTTGTATGGTGTTATAATTCCTTGCACATCAATAAACTCTTGTAAGAACGTCAAATCGATGCAAGGACATGATTGATACTTTATTGTATCGGCCTAACAGAAGAACGGCAAAGCAGGCCCCACTCAATTGAAACTTAGAAGGTATAAACATCGTACAGGCATGGCGCATATTTGAATTATATAAAATTAGGTGTTTCATATCTGTGAGTAAAGTGCGTTGAGTATGTTCGTAGCGCTGCCCAGTTAACTGTCGGAAAGCCTTGGGATCTTGAATCATAAGTCGTACCAGAACGTTTAAGCGGCTATAGCTTACAGGATGTATGAGGGCAAATTCATTTCTTAAGGACTTATAACTCAAATAAATCAAAATCTCCATGCTTGATCCCCTGTCGTACCATGTAAACACGATAATGTGGTCATAAAAGGGAAGAGAAAATACGAAAGGTTGTTAATTTATCGTGATTCCTAGTAACCGAGCGTGCGATATAAGCCAAGATAGTAAACTGCCAGGACAATTTTCCGTAACGCAAACAACACGAGTCACATGAAGATTATAGGATCTGGTTGTTAATTTTTTTCCTTTTTTTTTGTCTTGGCACCCACATAAATGAACACGACTAAAGTTTCTTTTCAGATTTAATTAGTAAAACATCTCTATTTATTGTTATCACCAGCTAAAAGAAAAAAAAAACAGAAATTACATAACATTAATAAGACAGGTTGTAATTAATGAGGTGGTGTCAGATGTAACAATTTTCCCCGAGTGCGGGGTACCTTGTGACACTTACTGGTGTACTTTGTTACAACTGTCAATATCTCGGAATTATGTTCACAAACAATTTTAAGATGAACGTCTCCTGCTTATTGCATCTAGGAAGTATTATTTTAATTAATTAATTGTGCTTTAAACCTACTCATATCCTAACTGTGATACCGAGAGTCCTCATCAGCCAATTCCCTCATTGTTACATGTGCCATCTAGTCGGAGTCGTCCTGGTACAGTTAGTGTGTGCCCAGTCTTCAGAGATCATGCATTGCATACATTCTTCACCTGGAAGGGAGTCAGAATACCAATCTGAGCAGACAAGGCATTTCCAATCGGCGACTTGCTTGCTGCGAGGCTGCTTCCATGATTTCGGTTCGTTTATTTCATCCACTATGCGCTGTTTTACGGCAACATCCCGTAATGATTTCTTTTCATCCACAACTTTCTGGCGGCTCTTTCCATGACATCAGGAGAGATATTCCTCCTTGTAGTCTTCCTTTTGTAATTTCAAGACATGGCGTGTTAAACTGAAATAGAAGGGCTAAGTTGTTAATAACAACTTGTTACATCTCCGGAGTAAGTTGATACACTGTAACAATTAGGCCCGACCATGGATTTCTGGGGATTACCTCGTACACAGCACTAGCAATGCATGGCATCCAGGACACTCCTTCACGTATCGAAGGCAACATCCAATACTTCCTAATGAACCACAAACTACTTCAGTAACACCACTTGTGATTTAGTAGTTAAGGAAATAACTTTGTGGCAAAATTTTACTTTTCGATCCATAACTGTTCTGGTGACAGCCCGCCAGTGCAATACACATGTGCTATAGAGTTGGCCTTTACCAGGTAGAGATCCGAGTGCCACCTATTTCTTGAAGCTGGAAACAACGGGCTTGTAACAACTTACCCGTGTAACAACTAGAACGTTTGCCCTAAGCAAAATATTGCATGTTTTTGAATAAAGATATATTTCTCTCAGTATTTTCTTAATGAAATGCATGAGTAGCTGTCTTTAGGGATTATTTTCTGAATTAGAGTATTTTTTCCAACTGTTAAAAATAGTAACAGAAATTATATATCTATATATAAAGGTATGAGGCCAACAAACACACTTTCCCGCACACACAAATGCACACGCACGCACACTTATATATTTACATATACATATATACATACACACACACATGCAGGTACGCACGCACATACAATCTCTCTCACACACACATATATACATACATACATACATAAATACACGCACACACAATCTCTCTCACACATACATACATACATACATACATACATACATACATACACAGGCACACAGAGATTGACACGAATAGCTCAAATATTTGTGATTGACGTATACAAGAATTTTGAGGAAAACACTCACGGAAAATAATAAAGACACTGAAAACGGAAGTGGTTTTGAATGTTATTACCATTCATGTAGTGTCTCAAAAGACGTAATATCAGTTTCCTTCTACCGATATGCATCACGTTGTGTGGAGTTGCTTTGATTACTTTTTGCAATCGCTTCAATACAAGCGCGCTTATACATACACACATTCACTTAAATGCTCACAGAATCACCGAAACGCCAACCGTAATTCAGACACACATACATACACACACATGCACTCATACACAAGCATACAGGGACATATTTATGGTGTGAGAAACAGCAAGAAAGAGAGACGAAAAAACAAACTCTGTGTGTGTAAGTATATAATGACTATTGACATTCTTTGCCGCTACAATACTGTTAGACCGTAAAACCAGGATTGATTACTTCAATCCACCAATGTCTTTGGATTTAGATTCATATCTCTCTCAAGTCAATACTGTTGGTGGCACATTAATGAATATTTCTCATCACCAGTGATCAAACAATCGGCTTAGTGTGAAATAGTTATTCGGTATGCTTGCTTACACACATAAACACACATACACAAAGAAGACACTCACACAAAAACACACAAACATAGACACAAACATAACAAAACGTAGACACACATAAACCGCCACACATGTATATGTGCGTGTGTATTGTTGTAGTTGGTTTTACATGAATGTATGTGGATACAATTACGGCTGAGCGGAAAGGGATTTAACTGAGCAATTTTAAGGTGTTGGTTTAGACCGACAATATAACATACTTGACGAGTGATTTTTTTCTACAACACCGAATCAGTTGAAGTCTTGTAAGGGCAGCTGCATGAGTGGAAACTGTACGTATGCCAGTCAGATTAATTATGACTGTAGCTTTAAGTTACTACCATGACAAAGGCTGTGTCTTGCTGGTTCTATTTAAAGATTACATTCATAATACATGTAGCTGTTCATTAATTGCATGCAGTAGAATGTGATGTCTTCTATTATAAGGACAAGGCCTGAAATTTTTGGGGAGGGACTAAATGATTATATCATCCCCAATATGCAACTGGTACTTATTTTATTGACCCCGAAAGGATGGAAGGCAAAGTCGACCACAGAGGAATTTGAACTCAGAATAGATGAAATGCCGCTAAGCATTTTGCCCGGCGTGCTAACGATTCTGTCAGCTCACCACCTCAGACAGTATAATATAATGAGTAAGTAACTCCTCGTCTAAACCGCTGAAGTATATGTTTTCTTCACACACACACACACACACACATACATATGTATATAAATCGCCCCCACGCACACATACTCCACACACACATACTCCACATACACATACTCCACACACACAAAGTCACATGTGTGAATATGTGCACACACGCACAAAAATACACATGCGCAAACATGCGCATACACACACAGGCACACACATACATATAACCATCTGTGTATCATACTAAATATATATCAATTGCTCAAAGGCATAATGTTGTGTTTTTGTCTGATAGAATTTCTCCTCTTACATGTTGCGATCACGAGAATGACAAACATGATCCCCACTTCCTGGGGTTTGACAATTCAGTGAACCTTACACGAATTTCGTGCGTCACTATATTCATTGATAATGCAGAAAACTCGCGGAGCTGTAAAAAAACACAGCGTACGCAATTGAAAGAACATTAAATTAAGTTCGCTCTTTCTGTGTCATAGTAAACGCATGTAAATCGTTGAAAGGCATGGGTCTGTGTTATTTTCTGAGATAAAAGCCTCTTCAT
>NC_142930.1:57735724-57755724 GCF_046866305.1 Octopus bimaculoides | reverse complement strand
ATTTGTATGACTAAATTATGGTTTGAATATACCACCCACTAAGTCTCTTGTTTATCATATGAATAATTATAATTTGCTACCTCACAACCATGGCAAATATTCATTATCCCCAATGAAGTAATATGACATGGATGAAGCTCAAAACAAATAAAGAAAATGTTGAAGACTGCCCAAGCAATTCATTAGCGTTTTAGTATATGTTTTGTTTTCTGCATAATGAAAGTAATGTGTGGGAAATGCTTGTACTTACAGCAGAGTAGCAACCACGCGTACATGTACACCAGACTGGTGTAAAAGGTACATGTTATACCATTCATATGAATACGAGATAGATTCAGTCATCAGTAGAGAGTGTAACGAATAAAGTGAATTATAACTGAAATATTTGAGTAAAGGTTAAACGGTAAATGCATGCTTTACATTTCACGCACAAAATGTACAAAAGTAAAGAGTGCAACATTTCACATCACAAGAAATAAATATACTAGTTCTTGATGAAAATGATAACAGTATAAATAGAGGATGGGATATTACTACTCAGACCCGCAAAAAAAAGCAGAAAAAAAAGTAAACATGAAAGAAATGGATTTTTATATTACATGGACTTCTAAGGCAGAATCGTTAGCACACCGTACAAAATGCTTAGCGGTATTTCGTCCGATTTTACGGTGTTAGTTCAAATTCCGCCTAGGTTGACTTTGCCTTTCCTACCTTTGGGGTCGATTAAATAAGTACCAGTTGAACACAGGTGTCGATGTGATCAACTTCTCCCTAACTCGAAATTTAGGGTCTTGTTCCTGTAGTAGAAAAGATATTACATGAACCTCTTATTCTACACTAACTTATTCTACACTAAATCAAGTTTCGTTAATACAAGCTGGCAATATAGTTATAGAAAGGAAAAATAATCCTACATGAAAATTTGATGAAACGGATTACAAGAAACATTCAAGGAATAGGACTTTCTAAAGAAATTAATCATGAATATGGAAGTAGTCTGAAAGGCAGAAATAATTCTTAAAAAATGAAGTTCTTAAATCTGCCATTGGCACCGACCATAAAACTTAGCAATAAATAGAAACAGTAAAGGAAACATACCTGGAACATTGGAACAAATAAAATCAGACGCTTATGTTATTATCTCCAGTTTATACTAAATTATATAAGTCAACGAAAAGATTATTACACAGTCACACAATCTGCAAGAAATTGATGCCAAATATTTGTCAAATACTATCTTGTATTTGATAAACGATTACATTTTTGAGGACAAAGTAATTTCGAATATAATCACAGAAAACATAACACATGGTCAATATCTGAATGAGCATTGAACCAAAGTTTTCGGTTACTTCAAATCATTTTCTCCAAAAGGCACCGGTACGACCAGGAACGGCAGAAACAACGAATCTGTATAAAGTGAACTATAAAACTCCTGGTAAGTCATGTGTCAGAAAATCAGCAGAGTAGTGAGGAAAGCACTATCAAATTACAAAAAAATAACGCCATCTACAAAGCCTGCAGAAGAATACGCGACAGTACTGAAACAATTATAGTGACGACAGCAACAATGATAACGACCAAACAAAATAAGAAGTACCATTGTTATTTCGCTTTCTAATATCACAAATTCCACGCAGAATACACTTAAAGAACAAAAGTCAAACTTGTCATATGGTATTAAGCAGTCTAGAATACAGCATAAGGTGCATTAAAATATTCTTCATGGAATAAATAATGTTACACACGATATTCACGTAGCAATATTTCAAAAAAATAATTTTTACTAGCTCAACGCAGAAAACCTGATATTCCAAATACTTCGATAACATGAGACAGAGCTGCACAACGTATGCTGTCGTGACACGCTTGAACTTAGTGTAATAGCAGGCAATACAATACAAACGATACATATTTTCAAAATGTGAAACCAACCACACAGAACACCTTAATATAGCAACAAATGCTCACACAAACGTACACATATCACACACACACACACACAAAGCACACACATATATACACACATACACATGCATACAGATACACAGATATACATACATACAAGCACATCTGTTTGTGTTTGTATGTTCATCTTATAACACCAAGCATAACAGGTTACACACCAACAACTCTTTAACACTTTTTGAAATGCCATTATTTTAGGAAACCCAACATCGCTTGGTTTTATAGAGTGCACATTAAACAAAATAACATCACTACTAAAACCCAGTTACATCTTAAAGAGCACACACATACATCACTAACGAAGCTAACTATAGACTCCACCTTCCGTTCCACACACCTAGCTACAAAGAACCACTTAGTAAATAAATCTCCATCTTTCCTCGGCCACCTAGCAATTATCATATCAATGAATTCAAACATCAATGAAGAAAACAAAAACATTTTTACAAACTTCAAAAAATAAAAACCCAATGAAACAAGTTCAACGAACAGTAGAAACAAGGTCTTCATAAATCAACAACATTGCAATCACCAGCACCAACACTACAGCCACAATAATACAACAAAATAATTATAGACGCATCATATCCCACAAGGCAAATAAACAATGGAAAAGCAGTATGCTGCAAAACATTTGTATCCAAGAGAAGCTACAAAACAAACAGTAAAACACGATATAGAATAATTAGCAATATCAACAACAAGAACAATGTTCACACCGCCTTTCCATGCCACAATAACAACTTCAAATAAAATACCCATACAGCAGCACCAAGCAAACAACCTTATGAGACATTTCTAAAAAAACAGTCACTAAAACCAATTAAGAAAAACAGGAGTACAAAAGTAAAAAATCCCACCGATTTATATCGTAATTTTTCATCCTTGTTTTCACTGGGTATCAATAAATATCCAAAATTAGGGTAAGAAGAATCACAAAAATACAATTAAAGTATCTGACCTCTGACAGAATCACTGCACTCATCAATGTATAAGATTACTTGAATCAACACTGTCAAACATATTGTATTTGTAACGTGGGAAACTCTAATCCTAAAGCTAAACATAAACTGCAGTAACGACATAATGACGATTCATCCTTCCATTTGCTGTTTTATATTCCCCAGAAAGGTTAAACTTTGACATCACTAATCCAACAATCACCCTCTCTAAATGGTGACATATATCCAGATCATTACACTTTGTCTCCACACAACTCACAAAAAGTGAATCCATAATTCAGAGAATAGTTCCAACAAAATATCCCTCATATGCCATGATAACTATGAACATAAGCAAAGCTTCAAACTTCATTTTCTGTTATGCACTCACACAACTGTACTCAATGTCATCTTGACAAAAATCACAGACTGTCAGATTGGCGAGCCTATAAAATGTACCAGAAGTACCACAATGATTACTTTCACATATGAACAGTATGATCACGGCTAGAATATTTTTTACCAATGGTCTGTTTGATTACGGCTGATCTAAGATTAAAAAGTAACAAGATAAATACATTGGACAATGGTGGCGAATGTTATATAAACCTGGACTGACACATTGCACTCCATTCATCACAACAGATCACGTTAATCACTATTGTCATCAAGTTGAAATAAATAAATTGAAAAAGGGAACTGTGAGTTGCAGCTCATGTTTTCAGCTGACTAGCTCTAAGCCACAGCACAGCTCGATCATGGCTGGCTTGTGTCAACCCAACAACAACAACAACAATATTATCATCAGCAATATCTATAACAACAGCAAATAATAAATGCAACAACCACAGTAGTTATAAAACCAAATGTATGCTCCCTCATAATTTTGTATATAGGAATATCAAAATTCACGCAAACATAGAACATAAAATGATGGAAAAGAGAATATATGAAAAAGAAAAAATTCGCTCATCCTTTAATAAAGTCAATAATGAAAATATATAAAAGGAACAAAAAGCAACAGCACCAAAAATGACCGAAATGAAAAATCACCTGAAACACTAACTCACAGAGAATCCGCTGTTATGTAAAGGGAAAACGATTATTTGAAAATGAGAAACAGATCCGTTCCAACCTAAAATGATTTTATGAAAAGCTGATTAATAAAATAAGATAAAATCAATAGGTGCAAGCAGGAAGGGAAGTGGAGGAATTTTGGAAAAAAAATCAACTGCGAAGGAGTCGACACAGTCCAGATTATTTAAAGCACCCGCATAAATGTAGGGGTGAAATAGGGGTGCACTATCGACTCAATAATTAGCACATACGCTATGGAAATGAATAACTTAAAGGCATCGAAAATGATACAGTTCCAATCTACTTGTTGAAATATTTAACAAGTACATATAAAAGGCTGGCAAAATATGTAATTTACGTCACAAAGAACGAAACACAAATTCATTAGTCATCGACTAGAACAAAAATAACATCGTTATCGAACAAACGAAAGAAAAAGATTACACAATAATATAGAACGATAGCTTACCTTCTTACAGCGTATCTTACACCCACTGCAATTATAGCGTAGAATATAAATGATTAGCTTGGAAGACAAAATTCGCTTTCAGAAGAACGCCAGAGAAGCTGCAGAGGATCATATGATTATCAGTTAGTAATCAGCAAAGCCATAAGCGAAGACTGTACAAGGTAAATGAAGTGCGTGATCATGCCATGGAGTAGCAAAAGATATTTAACAGTATTCTGTATCCGAGGAGAGAGTACACGTTAACCTAGAGTAAGATTGTATAGATAACATACAGTTACATCAAACATGATTAAATGACAAACATGCCTGCAGACACCTGCAAAAGAAACATTTATAAAAGCAAACCCCCATCTTTATAGAAGAATATTCTCAGACAACTTCTGTCCGCTTTTCGTCTGATTGATGTTAACGTGTTTAACCAGCCTGAAGTTGGATACAAGTGACAAAGTAGGATAATTATCTTTTATACATGGAAGACCTCAAGTTGTACGTAGCAGATAATAAGCCACTAGAAATACAACACAGATTTTATACGAAATTAGTACTACCACAATTCTCAATAGCAGAAAATTAATATCCACTAATATGCTAAAGAAATAAAAGCGGCTGGCCTAACAAATATATAATTACTTATAAGTAAATGAAGTAGACAATTAAAATAAGCCTTTTAGAAAAAAGTATTATAGATTAATGCATAAGAAGTAAATACCAAAGTAAGCTAATATGAATTGATGTACTAACCATTGTAGTATTGTTATGGCTATAATATTCACGACTGTATGTAGGAAATCAAACAGATAAACAAAGGAACTAACAACTTCATTTAGAATACATTAGCTACAACCGTTTAAAGAAATAAAATATTTACTATGAACCGTGAGGAAGGAAAAGTTGGTGTCTACTCCTGCAAACTTGTTATAGATAATTAACGCGAGGCTCCTTCAATAAGTAATGAATGAAACAAAGAAAATTAAAACTATCAGTTGTGTTAGATAACGGAAACACACACAAGAAATTGTTTTATTTTTAATGAAGCGGGCTAATATAAAACACAGGTAGCAGTTACAATTTGAAGAAAATCCAGAATAAGTGATATTGATAGAATACTGCAAAAGAAATCCAAACTGGTACTCCAGAATGTCATGTGGTACCGCTAAACCAGAGTTACAAGAGTGCTTTTACTGTGAGTAGTGAAAAGGTGAACAAAGTAGAAAAGGATGCAGAAAACATTGTGGAATGATTGAGAAGCAGACAGAATGATTTTTTCATTGCGGCCAAAGAAATAAGCCTCTCTACCAGAAAATACCAAAAGCACACAATAACGGAGACTATGTGATGTAACCACAGAATATGCAGTGATTGTTAATCACCAATCAATCACAATATTTTCTGTCTAATTGTCCAGTTTTACTAAAACAAGAAAGGTGCGTACACATATATATACATCTATATTCATACATATACGTAATAAAAAATATACAAATATGCATATACACACATACGCGCATACATAATACATACAAACATACATACATATAGATGTGTGTGTGTAAGTTTCATATATTTGAGATTATACCGGTATTCTGGAAGGCTAAGATAAAGGAAATGGTACAACCATGCACTACAAAAGATTCCAGAGAATAACAAAGGAACCGCACTGTAGGATACGGAAATGCATACAACCAGGAAGATTTAGGCAATCAACAAGATCTTTTTGTAACGGGAAACATGGAAAGCACTTGTCTATTAATCGATCTATCGATTCTAACAAACGTCTCTATAATCCTAAATGAATTTGTGAGAATCTCCAAATATAAATATCAGGAAATAAATTGAATCAAAATGTGAGGACAGAGAACAGAAGCTTTCTGTTATGATGGGTTCTTTAGAATAACCTTTAAAAATTGTAAACAAATATATAACCACCGCCACCTTCCGAATTACACATAAATAACATACAAAAATAGTCAGCAGTACTTGGATCCAATAAAATTTAAATTGCTGAAAAAAATAATGGTTTAAAATGTTCGCAAAAGGCTAACGGTTTAAGAGGGTATTAGTCGATTACATTGATCGCAGTATTTTCCTAGTAGTTATTCTATCGACGCCAAAAGGTTGAAAGAGAAGTCTAGCCTCAGCGGTATTTGAAACCGTGACAATAATGAGGGAAATACGGAAAGAAATTTTTAACTGTGATCGGTCATAATTCCAGAAACCAATACATCTTACATGCGGAAGAACTATACAGCGTTTAATCGGATCTAAGGAAGAGTCACTAATTAGCAACAATCAAAGTCAACATGAATTCTTTTCCCATTTTGAGTGCACAGTAACGTATTAAAAATAAATGTATGCATCATTATTTTCATTATTACTGGTTCGTGCGGTTATACTGAATTTAATCCAGCTTAACACGCCTCAGCTCGCATCAGCAAATGATTTGTTTGCTAGTTTCTCTATAAAAAAGAAGTTCTTATGAAGCACCTTGGAAACGGTGTCTATCACTGAAAAGATTAAATAAGCTGAAACACAACTGTCTAATAACATAAGGTGAAATTCACAATGGAAGAGGAAATATTGCAGATAATAACTATACCAACTCTTACTCTGAATCCCCCGTTTCTGTCATCTTTGAAACAATGACCAAGACTTCGGTCCCCAGTCTCGACAAGTTTTTTCTCGTTTTTATTTTCAATCGATACGGATGCATTACACCCTAGTCAAGTCATCCTCCCGTAGCCTCACCTATGACGCACTTCTACTCCTTTATTCCACGTATTCCTCAACACGAATCATCTTCCCATTCCCTTCATCTACCTTTACTAACCATTACTTCTTCAGCACTCCGTCGGACATTAATTTTGATTACTCTAATCTGACTCTGCCACATCCTATTTCTTCGCTAACGCTATTCTTGTCCCCTTTCAGCAGGAGTCCAACCAAGAAATTTGCTGGTGGATATACTCCAATACCCTTAATACCTTTATGCTACTGCACCTGCTAGTTCATCATTAACAGCAACATCTTTACCGAATCGATCATGAAATTCTTCATTTTCACCTCGTCAAATCTTCCTCTTCCCTAAAACCGTCGCTGTTTCATTCTCTTTATAAATCTCCAGCGTTTGTATGACACTCGTGGAACACCTGAAGACACCCGATCCACGCTCAACACCCGGTTTTGCACCATATGCACTCAATATATTGCGCTATCCACAACCTCTCCACATTCCCTCTCACCATGCATACCGGATGCCGAAATTCTAGTTCCCGTAGGTAATAAGAATTCAGAATTTCTCTTCAGTCTTCCGCGTCTCTCGACCTCAATTTCAATCTTTAAATTTATAACGTTTCCTAATCATGTTTTTTGCTCACAACATATATATATAAATCCACACCTACACACGGAACTGCAACCACCTTTCCCTAATCCCACCACAAACACACACACACACACACAGCACACGGGGACACGTACCAACAACACTCTGGCAACATGAATGAACACTGAAATGCATTACAGACATCGAGAAGTACCCAGTCACAACGTTGCTCCACAGATAAGGAAATTAAATCAAACTCGCAGTCAAACAGACACAGACACAGACACACACACACACACACACACATTCCAAACGAGATTACATAACATAGAATAAAACTAATGCAGGCATAGTTTCAGATAGTGTACACATGCGCACATAAGAACCAGCATGTCCACAAATTCAAGCTTCCCATACGCACGCTCCAAGTAAACAGGTGTACGTTTTCACACAACACAAAGACAACACTACAAGATGACACACATCCTCATGCATGCAAACTACACACGCAGAACAGTACATTAATAGGCAAACGAGCACGAAGTACCTACGAGCACAAACATTTACTTTTCCAAGTAACACACACTTACTCACACACACACACACACACACACCACACACACACAACACACACACGCACACACACGCATGCACACATACACACTAGTTCCAAGCATTCACCCTGCAAATCAAATTTCCAACACGTAACACACACCTTAGAATATGCACACTCTCAAATACAAACGCATGCACTTATCTAATCACATCGGCATACATCAAACAGCTCAATGTAAGCGGTGTAAACTCAAATTTCAAAATGTAGTGCATATAAAAACACCGAATGTAAACACACAGATAATTCACCTCATATATGCATAGGAAATACACATCTAACATATATATATATATGTGTACACACAACGTCATTAAGACATGCGCAAAAACCTACATACAGCCGTTGTGAAAGCATACAGTTTTTCATAAAATCGCGACACACACACGCTTACGTACACACATTCCAAACCAAATGATAAACATAAAGCAATAAAGCCAACGTGAACACACATTCAGACAATAAACACACATGAACAAAATGAGGAAAAACAAACAATGTAGAAACAGTTACTCTCTGCAAACATGAGCATCCACATATGAAGCTATACAACACAACCTCACAGACGAAATCATGGACACAAAACACAGCAGCACCCACAGACACACAGTCCTAGAGGTACCGGACACATATTCACAAAACGCAACAGCACACATACGTACATCAACAAGAGTTGCATATTATTACACAAAAATTTGCTAGACGTCAACAAGCATAAGCAAACACACACTCACAGATATATATATACACGTACAACAACAGAACCACAAATAGATAACTCGAAGCATACACACACACACACACACAGATTGAAACCAACTACAAATACACATATGTATCAACTTACACATTTTTATTCAGCTTATCTGCCTTAAAACTGCTCTCCCATGCGCGAAGATTTTTTACGCTTCTCTTCTTTCTTCTATTTCTTTCGACAATGGAGTTGAGTTGAGATATGCATGTGGACTTTTGGTGTACTTTGTGTAATATCGTTCTGTTTTTGCGATAAAAATTACATAGCGACTGCAATACATATGTGTGCGTGTCTGTAAGTATATCTATGTATCTGAGCACGCGTGTGTATTTATGCATATATATATATATATATATATATATATATAAATACAAACATATATATTTATATATACGTACACACACATTCACAAACACGCACACATTTGCACACAAATATTGTAGTTGCATTTTTTATCTATCGGTGTGTCAGGTTTTGTAACGGTTTGTCCTCCAACAGCACTTGAAAGCCGGTGGTTCGACAAAAGTGACTCCATAGAATAATTACTAAGCTTTAAGTTACAATTACTAGGGTTGATTCATTCGACTAAATTTACTCAAGGCGATGGTCCAGAGTGGCTACAATCTAATGACTGAAACTATATATATATATATATATATATATATATATATATATATATATATATATATATATATATATATATATATATATATATATATATGTATGTATGTATGTATACATATATATATATGTATATATATATATATATATATATATAGTGAGAGAGAGAGAGAGAGGTAAAACGTACTTGGAAATGGATGCGTGAAGTTCGATCATATAATAATATAAATAATATATATCTGCATATATGCATACACATATGTACATGCCTACATATATATATATATATATATATATATATATACATGCATATATGGGTACAGGACGTCAAAAAAAACGTGAACAAAATGAGAAACGAGAACATAAAAAGCAAAAAACATGAGAAACATACTTTTTTTTTCAACAATAAAAGGAACAAATAGAGAAACGAGACAGGCAACATAAAGAACATTCTCTTCATCAGTTGTCCCCTGTTTATCGAAACGCATTTAGATAAAAGGTAGGGACAAGACGCGACTTCGTTCAAACAGTCCTTCCTTCAAAGAAAATTAAATAAAATTTGGGATTTTGCGGAGGGTTAAAGTGGTAACAAAAACAGGAAGTAAGAACAAAACAGTAAAAACAAACGGTGAGGGCTGTTGAGCCATAACGAGGTGAAGTGGTGAACGCCGGAGACACGAGCTTTGAGAAGAGACAGGCAAAAGCACGCTACGCATCCATCTTCAAGTAAGTTTTATCTTAATAATTCCGATGCGCACTCTACAGCCTATCTCTATTCTATCTCCCTCTCTTTTTCTTCCTTTCTGTTTTTCTCTCCGCCCATCCCCTAATTCTACTCCTCTCCCTTTCACCGTTCTCTCTCTCTCCCTCACTCTTCCTCCTTGCCTCTCTCTCGTTGCTCACACGTAACCAACGGCTATGAGAAGAAATAGTTTAGTAGAAAGAGTGGTATTAGTGGAGGTGGAAAGTTGCTAGGTCGGCCTAGTTGTACATTAAGGTTAATGGTAATTAAGCATTGTCATAGTTAGGGAATTACATGCATTTAATAAAATGGTCAAATGATAAGTAGAACCTTTGTTTACAATAGAGTATTACATCTGAGAATCTATTAAGTAATAACGGATTGAGGTTGCAAAGAATGTTTAGCGATTCACTTAAACAAAATTTACAAATGATGAGGTTAGTGTTGTCACTTGCTATGGACCGGGATAAGGTATAAGGAATGTTTGGGGATTTGAGGTTGAGTATAGAAGTTGCTACTGCCTTTGCAACTTATATATCTAATTAGGTAGTGATAATGTTATAACTTCATGATATCATAAATTTTCATCCCACGCTTGTCGGAACGCAGATAATTTATAAACGAATCGGAATGTAAATAAATTTTAGGTATGGAGCAATCATTAATTGTTATAATTAGAATCAGGGAAGGTAATTACCCCCAATTTCAGAAAGTTAATTTATTACATGTACATTAAAAAAGATATTTAATCATGAACCATACTATTTAGATAGTCCAAGACTGGTGATATGTGCATACAAAGGTGCGGCTGATATTTTTCACTAAATCTAGTCCCTTTATTCATACCTCGTTGTACAGACATTTTTCCATTGAATTGTTGTATAGAAAATATTTCGAAGTTTGGTTCGACATTCCACGCACAATTCTCTAAGTGTAAGTTTAGTAGCATTTGACTATATCTTGGTTAACTTTGTATAATATTGTTATATTCCTCATTGCTTCCGGGATTGCGGCTAGATTAAAAACTACAGTTGAGTTTATTGTGCATCTGAAAACTTCATGTATGTCATAACTTGTTCAGGATGTGGATACGACTATATAGGGCAAACAAGAAAGTCTCACAGACGGCGATCAAGAATAAATACGTTTCCCAAGATATAAAAAAATACACCAGTCGTGTTTAGCTTGAGCGAAATCGGTCGGGTATGTATATATATATATATATATATATATATATATATATATATATATATATATATATATATAAGGGCATTACTATACACGAATGCCTCACGCTAAGAGGGACTCTAAGGTTAAACTACTATAATAAACACATTTTTACCGAACGCGAGGAAATGCAACTCTCAAAGATAGCCCCTTAAGACAGTGTTCGTTTGGTGTGTTGAGTTTCTGTTTATTTCTATGTGTTTTGACCATATTATACTGACGAGTAGAAGTTGCATAATACTGCAATAACTACGAAATCATGATCTATAGTTTAGTCTGTTTTTAAGGGGCTAGCTTTGAGAGTTGCATTTCCTCGCGTTCGGTAAAAATGTGTTTATTATAGTAGTTTGACCTTAGAATCCCTCTTAACGTGAGGCATTCTTGTATAGTAATGCCCTTATATAAATAAATATATTTTGGGGAATAAATGATGGATTTTTCCCTTATGAGGTTTTTTTCACGCTAGCTACTTGATAAATTCTTATAAAAGAATTCATCCTATTATTGAATTATATATATATATATATATATATATATATATATATATATATATATATATATAGAGAGAGAGAGAGAGAGAGAGATAAAGAATGTCTCAAGCCCGCAGGCTCATGAAGTCGGGTCTCGTCATAATTTCCGGGGTGTAACTCTAGTCCGTCGCAGTTTGAACTCCCCGTTGTTACTGATTCTTAATTGTATCTAATAAGAGTGAAGCCCCCAAAAGTATACCTTTCTTTAAAGACACCGCATATAACCCTAACCCTAACCCTAACCCGACACCAGAATGGAACTCACTAATTCACAGTCAAATGTCTTTGACAGCCCTACCACGTACCTACCACATACTCACACACATTCATAAATATTTATATACTTATAATTATTTGTGCCTGAGTGCATGTGTGCGTGTGTGTGTACATGTGTGTGTACATGTGTGCGTATGAACAAGGTGTTATCTGATTTATGTATCCGTATGTTTGCCAATTTAATACATGCTTGATAGTTTCTATTCATTTGCACATTTGAACATTACCATGCATATTTGCAGCATAAAAATAACATAAACAGAAATAGTCTCACACAAACACACTCTTTCTGTAGACTAAAACACGCAAGGAAACCTTTTAACCAACGAACAGCAAGTGACGGTAATATTATTTGTAGCCTGCTAATACTTAGAATGTGTTCTGCTTTGCTATATCCAATTTATAGTTGTTCACGAATGTACCATAAATGCGCATAATTATCATGTTATTTTTCATCTAGTATTTTACGATGATGTTACTGATAATGAATGCAGAAAAAAATTATATATGCATGTGCATCTGTATGCATACGTGCGAGCGTGTGTGTGTGTGGGTGTATGTGTATACTACCTTACTGAGATACTGGGATGTTCTTATCACTTTTTACGGTTTCTATATAAAATACTATAATCAAGTCATAATGGATGTCTATCGATATTAAAATACCGTTTGCAAGAAAATATTCTAATTCACTTGTGTTAAAACACTATAATGCAGTCCTAGATACCTTAGATACATTTTGACATATAGACGCACAGGTCATGTCTAACCTATTAGTATCACCTGATTAATGCGTATGAAATGTGAATTTGGTCTCCATTGCTCATTGATTTTCAGGATATTGTTTTAAAAAATGTATGCATGCAGATGTAATAATCTAATTTTTTTTAATGTTATGTAGAGTCATGTTGAACAAAGCAAGGGTGGTAAAGAAAGAAAGAAAGATTTTTGCGTAACGTGTGTGTGCTGAAAATGTAGCTATTTTAGCAGTAGGTAGATTTTAACTGAATGCATACATTATCCGTGTCATATTGATCCAATATATCATATATTATAACATTTATATAACGTTAACAATGTAAACATTTTGTACTTTGTGACAAACTCAATAATCCAGATTTACTTAAGTATTTATCGTTGAAGTACTTGTTTCCAGTGATATATGAATTCTTCGTAATCGTTTCTTTTGAAAAGGAAGGCGATAGGGAAAGAACTGCTAATGAGTCAAGAAAAAAAATAGATAATATAATATGTCTGGTATCTGGATCTTTTATAACCTATTTGTAAATTTTAGGAGCAACTGGGGTCAACTCTTAGACAGGACACGAATTTAAGACTTACTAATTGTGGCGTTCGAATTTCTAGTGCCTTTTGACGTCACGAGAGTTTTCATTGAAGAAATGTTTCCTTTCTGTTTAACATCCTTTAATTAACTGTTTGAAAATCATTTTATTTTAGAGAAAATTAGATATTAACTTTCAGTCATGCTATATCTTTCTGTGGAAAATGTTCAAGCCACAATTCGTAGTAATATCATTATGAGTATCTCATTAGTCGTTGTCATTTCTTTGTCAACTTTTATGGAATTCATGTTAATTAGATCCTTTACGCCCCTGGATATATTAAAGTGCTTTCTATTTGACATACTCATTTATAGCTAGCGTTAATCTCACCCTTAGCATATTAAGCAAATCTTACAATCCAACTCATAATGAAAGTTATACATATTTCAAGAAATAAAAAATATCAACACACCTTTTCTTGTGTGCAATGATCACTTCATAGTACATAGCTCATGCAACACTCTACAAACCTGATATATCTTGTAGAGATATTGGACTGCAGACTTTTCTTTACATGTAGTATTAAAATTCACATTGTATTTCAAATGCTATTGGCACACATTTTTCACAGGTGTTCGCTCATTATTTTTCTATAGGTGTATTGTCTTATATGCCTATCCATATTTTATGCAGAGAAAACATATTGTTCATAATGAAATGACTCTCAAAAGTATATTGCGATCCAACGTAGTCGTCATGGACGAAAATAATAGTCCGAAAGCTTTTTTGATAATATCATCCACTTGAGACAGTGAGAACACAACGCCGTTACCTGTAGTAATAGAAACAAAAATTACGTCAGTATCGACAACTGCCACTGAGATATAAACTAAGAAGAGAATTCAATAGGCAAACGACCTGTGATAATTTGCAACGAAATCTTCTTCAAATCACAAGCTACTAACTGAGAAAAGGTAGCAAATACTAGAAAATATAGTGTTATGTACAATGTGTCCGGAATAAAAAAAATATGGAATGCTCATAGATGGTAAGAATGCGTTAAAGGCGGCATGTTGCCTATTATCCTTTCGAGGTCGAAAGTACCATTTCAGCAGTGGGATCGATGTAACCGACCTACACTCTTCCCGACATCGATGGTGTTGTGACAAAATATAAAACCATTATAGGTCTTTATTTGCATTATTTACATTTGAGGGATATTTGTCCCCATCTTGTTTGTTGTTAACACAGGTGTCTTGAGGAAATGCCGTTATTATTATTATTATTATTATTATTATTATTATTATTATTATTATTATTATTATTATTATTATTTATTTTTATTATTATTATTATTATTATTATTATTATTATTATTATTATTATTATTATTATTTATTATTATTATTATTATTATTATTATTATTATTATTATCATTCGGGTCACTGCCTGGAATCGAAATATTAGCCCGCGCTCTTAACCACTACGCCATATGCCCGTGAGCATACGGCGTAGTGGTTAACAGCGCCGGTTACTAACCCCAAGATTCCGACTTCGTTTCCAGGCAGTGACCTCAATAATAATAATAATAATAATAATAACAACAATAATAATAATAATAATAATAATAATAATAATAATAATAATAATAATAATAATAATACCAGCAGATGACAACGTTTCTCTAAAAGAAATGGAAAAACTTTCAAAATACAAAGACCTTGAAATAGAGATAACTCGAATGTGGAATCTAAAAACAGAAACAATTCCTATCATAGTAGGTGCCTTAGGTATAATAAAAAAATATTCAGACAAATACATAACAAAAACACCAGGACTTACAAATATACATAACATACAGAAAATTGCACTACTGAGTACTGCACACATTCTACGCAAAACACTTTCAATACAGTAAACATAAGAGCACCACAGCAAACCACAGCACATACCCAAGGCACACAGAGCTGCGCTCGGTAGTGAAGTGAGAGCACGTTATAAAAATAAAACTACTGAACAATAATAATAATAATAATAATAATAATAATAACAACAACATCGAAAAATATCTTAGGAATGAGAACCCAGGTTCGAAATTTCTCCAAGACACCTGATGAAGGCTGGAAAGTATATCAGCCGAACGTTGTATTAGCATCAAACAAGATGAGGACAAATATCCGTCGAATGTAAATAACGTAAATAATGTACATAATTCTTCATCTTTTAAATAGGTCTGCTTGTTAAAACACTCTTTAAAGTATGATACTACCATTAACGATTATATAATTGTCCCTCAGTGTTACAAACTAACCAATGTATCTTGGTTAACGAGTGCTCCTGTTACGACTTCATACTCCTTCAATATGCTGCTTGACTACCTCTACTTCTGATACGTCCAACTGCATAAGGAAATAACAGAGAGAGTCCTATCTTGACGATGAAAGTCACAGAATTTCTTTTTTTAAATAATTTTAACAGTGTCTAACAACAGCATCCACGGAGGAAGTGATGCAAAAAGGATCTCTCTTGTTCAACTAACGAAAATTTTGAGCCATAAGTATTTTGCAAAACACTAACAAAAGCCGGCTCAGCTGGAATATTTTAAACTACAATGAATACTACCACCATCACATCCACCAATTCATCGATAGAAAGAGGCTACAGCTGAAATTAACCAACATTCTGGGATGATAGTCTTCTAACAAAGCATTCGGTCTATTATTTCCAACTATCACTAATAATTTGAATCGCAGTATGCGTATCAAATCTTTTCATTATGGGAAAATAATCTCTCTATGAATAAAATTGGAATTGTTGCTAAAGACAATACACATATAGATAAATAAGATGCAAGCATGTATAAGAATATACGCCAGTAGTATTAGAAACGTAATGAAGAAAATAAACTACATGATACGAACCAGATACTATCATTTTCACAACACTGAGCATGTAAAAGATAGAAAACACATATCATTACGATATAAGCCAGAGGTATTTAATAGTGGATGTAAAGGAGTTAAATCTGTAGTTCAGTAACAACATATCTACAACAGTAATCACTACAAAACTGCAATGTTATGTTATAGACATCATCGAATAGTTGATAGTTTCTGATAAAATTGGTTGAATATATGTCAAAATAGAGATGCAATTTGCATATGCACAAAATCCTATTGTTACACCTAGATATTATATAATTTCAATTAACACTATAGAAAAGTGTAAAATTGTTGCAAAGAAAGAAGTGATAGGAATGTGTTAACGTAATTCGACTTTGACCATCTGAACAGACAAAGTCATTTAAAATCTATAGAAACAAAAGATGCATTTTAATTAATATCTCATATCTAACGGATCGAAACATAGCAATTAAAGCGGCTGAGATTAAGTCCAAAAATAATGATTGCATACAGACGCATCGAAGTCTGCATGAGTGGAAATAATGCAAAAGGAAATGATTCACAAAATAAACACCGAGATAGTGATTCACTCAGCCAAAAGTTGCAGAAAATAATTGTTTCCGAATAAACTGTATATATTTCCATAAAATATTTATTTCACATTTTCCAATATCCTCACATGCATGCGCACACATGCATACTACCAGTTTTAAACAATGGTATGAAAATGCATATATATATATATATATATATATACAGAGAGAATGAAAGAGAGAGTGAAAGAGAGAGAGAGAGAGAGAGAGAGAGAGAGAGAGAGAGAGAGAGAGAGAGAGAGAGAGAGAGAGAGAGAGAGAGCCGGCAGTGTGTTCGACGCGCAAATTAATTCAATTTGAAAGACACTGCTATATAGATCATGGGCATATATCTATTACACAAATAACAAAACTCTTTCGAAGGATGATATTACAATCAACCTCACCAAATTGCTAGTATTTTGCTATTGGAGAGATTGATGACATATTTGATTTAGTTCTTTGTTTTTGTTTTTTTCTTGGGGGGGGGGGTATGTGAGAGAGAGAGAGAGAGAGAGAGAGAGAGAGAAAGAGAGAGAGAGAGAGAGAGAGAGCGTATGAGAGAGTGATACAAGAATTTAAACACAAAAACGGGCTACTATAGTGATACATTTCTATTTGCATAAACATAACAGATTTCTTTAGATAAAGTAATCGGGTCCAAATACGCTCTAAAACTAGCGTCTTGTTTCGTGATCCTACTTTTTCTATTTCTAGATCAAACTATTTAGTTTTATATTTCAAAAGAATTATCTGCCACTGGCACCTATGAAAGTTCTAACACTGAATTAGAATCGATCATTTAAGATTTAACTAAACGTTGGCGAATTTTACATTATTCCTTTACATAGATCTGGTTAATTGAGTTCGCTCTCGGATATAAATTGATAACACGTCATTATCATCAACATCATTGTCATCATATACAACAACAATAACAAATAGAGTGTTATGAGTAACGAGTGACTGAAATACCAACAGCTATATCAAAGACAACAGCAACACTCAAACCATGATGACTACTACAATTACATTTGCTGCTTCTTATAAGTACTTAACACTTGAAGAAGAAGAAGAAGAAGAAGAAGAAGAAGAAGAAGAAGAAGAAGAAGAAGAAGAAGAAGAAGAAGAAGAAGATGATGATAATGATGAGGAGGAGGAGGACGAGGAGGAAGAGGACGAGGTTTATTTCGATTTTGTTGGCAGGAGCTTACGTCATAAAAATACTGAACGTTTATTTTTTCTTACAAAATGCTTACAAAAGAACGTACTGGATGTACACACAATAAAATAATTGAGAGCCGAAACCTGACATAAACACGGATTAAAAGTTCATTTACAATATATTAAGAGGTACCCGCAATAGGGTATTATCTGTCACCTGTAGGGAATAGCATTATCCCCACAATTCTACCACCTTGATTTCCAATCGGTACCCTTTTTCAATCATAATTCAATGACTGTTACTCTCTTACGTGCCAGTTTTACTACACGTGGCCAACTTCTATCTAATGTTTCTAGAAGGCAACCTATCACTCTCTTCCCACTCACCATTCATTTCAATTGAAGCATGAAGAACTTGAAGAAAAATTATTTGGAGACAGAGCTTACTCAACGCATTCAAAACATCCTTTTTTTTTGCCAGAGATAGGAAAACTGCATTCTCGACTAGTTATATGACATGGTGATATTAGCAAATGATTCAACTGACACTAAATTCCATCTTGCACGCAATAAGTGTCGTTTGACATTGCAACACGTCCGCAATTCTCAGTCAATCAAACGAGTACGGTTTCCTCGCATTCTGCACATAGTGCACAGACTCAACGGAGAGCATTTGTGTGACTGTAGATTTTGATTTAAACCTCCAATCTTTGGCTGCATAGTCAGGAGAAAGTTTTCTCAAGGTTGTCTTCAAAAATATGTTACGTTGCTAGTTTTTGTTAACATTTGGAGTTTTCCAAGGAATGTCAACAATCCTGGCCTCCACTACTCTATTATGGCATGTTATAAAGAATTTGATGTGAAAAGATTACATCGAACAATGAAACACGCTAGCTATTCTGTGATGGCCTGGAGAGCAATGTGGAGCAACTGTTGATCAGAGCTGGTGGAGTTTGAGGGAAACATAAACTCAGATAAATATGTGTCCATATTGCAGAAAGAACTTCTTCCAATCTTCTCTAGTGGTGAAATGATTAAAGAAGACTCGTTATTTATGGAAGATGGAGATCCTTGTCACATAGCTAAAATGACCCAAGATTCGTTGGATGAGAATGGCATTAAAAAGTTTCCATGGCCAAGCCAGTCACCAGATATGAACTCTATTAAATACCTCTGGGACATAATGGACAGAGCACATCATAAAAAGAACAAGAAAGCATCTTCAAAGTCAGATCTTTTGAGATTATTGCATGAAACTTGGCAAGAAATTCCGCAATAGAATATTCCTCATCTGATCAGTAACATGCTTAATATGGTGCTTGCACTGAAAAATGCAAAGGTCATGTCAACTAAATATTAAATATTCACATTGTAACAATTAATAAATAATTGGAATCTATAATTTCGGATTTAAATAAATTTTAATGATTATAAGTGGGTCTGTGTACATCTTGAAATCCAGAACAAGCAAGCATTTCATTGGCTCATTGATTCAGCAAAACACATACCACTACCCAGTATAGACTTGCATTTTCAG
>NC_142930.1:57595724-57730724 GCF_046866305.1 Octopus bimaculoides | reverse complement strand
CCTTTCTATATAAATAATAATAATAATAATAATAATAATAATAATAATAATAATAATAATAATAATAATAATAATAATAATAATAATAATAATAAATAATAAATAATAATAATAATAATAATAATTATTATTATTATTATTATTATTATTATTATTTTTATCATTATTATTATTATAACCCCTCCCTCTTCTTTGTCTTCATCATCATCATCACCGTCATCATCATCCGAACTGTCATTTTACAACGAATTATTACTAAATGTATTGCCGGGATTTCACTGATATTATATACAAAAATACCAATCGTACAGTGTTGCTTCCCTGTCGTTTGCTCTAAGCGTGAATATAATTTACTAGTAATTGTGTATGACATTCCTTTGTATGCGCTGTTGGAATAACAACTAAGCATGGCTATCATGAGATCTTCTGCTCGCTAGTTTGCCCCAGGCAATTGTTGAGCCGAGAAATGTTGGATATAATAAAACATCACATAATGCTCAGAAAGTTGTCTACTGCATGCATATGTATGTGCGTGCATGTCTGCATGAGGTGACGTTAGTGCTATCTATATCTAAACATACTTACAAGCATGCGCACACACACACACACACACACACACACACACACACACACACACACACACACACATATATATATATATATATATATGTATATTATATTATATTATATTATATCATGTCATATATTATATGCATATATATATATATATATATATATATATATATATATATATATATATATATATATATATATATATATATATGTATGTATGTATGTATAAATGGATAGATACATAGATAGACAGATCAACAGACGGATTGACAGACAGATCGTTAGATAGATAGATAGATAGATAGATAGATAGATAGATAGATAGATAGATGTGACTGTGTTAAACATCCATTCCTTGTAGACACCCACATGCAGACACGTCTATATGTATTTTATTATAGGCATATATGTATATTATGAATGTGTGTTCTTTATATGTAATTGGGTGATATATGCATATGTTAACATAGGAATACACATGTGCTTGTATGTGCTTGTACACAAAGTGAAAGAGAAAGAAAAGTTATGTGGGTGTACGTGTGTGTGTATGTCAAAAAGGAAGGAAGACATAAAGCAAAAATTTTGAAGAAGAATAAGATCGAGAAAGCATGAAAGATGAATTGAAGCAAGCTGCAGACAAAACCTAGATACATTTATTAACAATGGGAATGAGATATACACACGATACTTAATTTGTGTATTCATGTGTGTAGATAGATACGTCAATTGTTTGATAGAATAGTAGATATTGTAGAGATAGATAGACCGAGAAAGTAGATATATGGTTAGATAGCTACTACATAACACATCTCAGTATACGAGTTCTAGTTTCAGTTTCAATCCTCTTACTAGAATCTACAATATTTAACATCTCTTCTGACTATAACAATAAAGTAATGACTAGTACATTATTATTCTTTAAATTTTAACATTAATTTCGTGTATAAGCTCAATGCCTCAAATTTCTGGGACGGATGGAGTTGATTAAATAGACCTTATATTCGTTTGGTACTAACATTAAACACTATACAAATATTATTTAAGCAAGTTGAAAAACAATGTTTCTACGTGTAGAATTCCCTTTACCAACGGTAAATGCGCCATTCATTTCGTTGCTTGTATAAACATTATTGAGTTCCTTCTTGGAAACCTGATCGAATATAATTCAGAAAACTGAATAATTTTCTTTCATTAAGATTCTTGTCAACCATTAATAGAACAAATGCATGTGTAGAACATGTTTATAATAGCCAAGCAAGCCACTTTATTACTGAGATAAGGAGTCTGTATTGATAGTATTGGTAACATCGGGAACAAAAGGCCGTGATCGTTGCTGATTACAAATGGCTTTCGACCACGATGTGAACTGGCGGACAAATTATATCCCGGCTTTGAATTTGTAGCGTAATTGGTTCCAAGAAAACTAGAATATTGTCGGCTCAATGATTTTACCATCTAATATTGAAAGACGAACAGTATATTTGACTAACGTATTTCTTCAAATATCGCCTATGTTAACTTTGTCTTTTCTTCTTCTCATGTCTATAAAATAAGTACCAGCGATGCGCTGGAGGAAGCAGAAAGACTCGACTATACAAGGTTTCTTTTAGGATTTTTTCGCAGGATTTTTGGCAAATTGTGTCTCTATATTATATCATTAATTTCATACAACTTGTTCACTTGTTGCTGAATTTGTTATTCTTTATTTTCATTATAACATAGAAACATATAGTTTTCATTTCACAGCTTTGATAATAGCTTTGAGAGCCCTCTATTTCGCATCGGTCAATCGAAGCGGCGCACTCCTACGGCATGTTAATGCCCCAGTACACACTGTCAATTTGATCAAGCATAAACTTAGGAAATTGATGTGGTGGAAGTATTGCCTCATTCTTCCTACCACCCAGGTTTTGCACCATCAGGTTACCACTTTTTCCGAACTAGGCCTCATTTTTTGCACGAACGGAAGTTCAACAATATAGACGAGGCTGAAAACAGGCGCAGAGAGAGTTTCGCCTCTGCACCAGCCATATAGTATAAAGGGTGGAATTGAGCTTCCAGCACAGCGGTCGCTACAGACAATAATATATAATAAGGTAAAAATTGATGAATAAACGCTTTTAGAGTGTATTTTTCTAAATATTAATTAAAGCTTGACTCAACCTGGTACACCTACATATCTAAAGGTTGTTTTTTTTTTACATTGTTACAAAGCCACAGGTGTACGATTACTTGACATAATCTGCTTGCAGAAGCTAGGTGTGCTTATTCTACTGAGGGCAAAGGCATAATAATTACGTCAATTTGCTCTCGAAATGTAGGTGTAGATAAGTAAATGCCGCAAGTTACATAGTCCGCTACATTACAGATTCTCCTACTGACCTCGCTTATTTTATGTATGCTATATCTAATGCTCTATTGCAGATATATCGTTGCTGATTATTAATCTCATTTGATAAGGTGAAGCACTAGCAGTCATATTCACTTTGAGACTTTACTGCCTGAGTTTACTTCTTTCCCTGTCGATATTTTTTCTTCCATTTCCCTCTAGAAAATTTGAAATGTGTACAACTAATGTGCATAGATATTGTTAATTCGATTATCAATATCCATATGACAGATCATATTGTACCCACTTAATGAAAATACACCTTTTTTTGTTATTTAACATCAGGGATATACAACATATTTGATTACTTTTGATTTTCTTTTTTTTTTTTGTTGAAACTCCTACAATATTCAACACAAATTTGATTATTTCAAAATTCCTATCAATTATAAAAGCAGTTATTAAATTTAGGTGCAGAATATAAAGAGTTTAAAATTGTTTGCAAACGTAAATATATGTAATTTCTATTAATATTTGGAATATAACAGCAAAGTTATAAAAGAAAAAAAAGTTGTAATACTTTTTAGTTTTAAAAATTAATATTTCTGCCGCATGTTACTAAGATACGTATCAATTGTTTTATGTTTTATAATTCTATAAACTACATTTACAATGAATATATCTTTGTATGTTTACACAACGACAAAACATTGAAAACAACTGAATTAAATTGGAATTAATTTAATACATTACCTTTGATCTACTGCTAAACTAACCAAAATGAGTACCCCGTTACCTTAGATTTCTCAAATGCTAGATGATGATCAAATACTCATACAAGAAAAATAATCAGGTCAGTGGATATATGTTGATGATTCTTTTATGGCTATTATAGCATTACTGTGTTTTCAGAAATTCATGTCTCAGCCACCACAGGACGCAGGTGTCTGTCTTGTCTCATGATGCAGAAAAATACTTATAAAATATATAATCACCAGTACAGAAACGCAACATGGAAATTCATGTAAAATCTTTACGCCAAAGTATATTTATACGTTTAAAACTCATATAATCTCTTTGTGGAGTTTGCTACTGAAAATATACAGTCAGAGTATGTTCAATTGACAGGTGTATTGAAATGTTCGAAAACAGTTTGATTAGTTTCAACGATGTACTCCAGGGAAAACAGCCTCTCTCCTTCTCTCTCTCTCTTTCTCTCTCTCTCTTTTTCTATATCTCTCTCTTTCTCTCTCTCTCTATCTCTCTATCTCTCTCTCTATATATATATGTATATATATATATATATATATATATATATATATATATATATATATATATATATATATATATAAATGAGAATGTGTGTCTGTCTGTCTATCTGTCTGTCTGTCTGTCTGTCTGTCTGTCTGTGTGAATCCCTAAAACTCGAGAACTACGCAGCCAATTTCATTCAAAGTTTACGCATGCCTTACTTAGGGTTCCAGTTATGTTTTTTTAACTTCTTGCAGAGTTCGAGCCCACGGCAACATAGTATCTCCTCCACTATTTAAGTATTACGTGTCAAAAGTGAAACAAAAACACTCCTGTGAAATACTTTCACTTTAAAAATGAAACTATTCCACTAACTGAAGCAATCACATTTCGATACTGTAATGACAGATACTTTCAGAGAGAGAGAAAGAGAGAGAGAGAGAGAGATGTATATGTATATATATATATATATATAGATGTATATGTACACGTATATGTATAGATATAGATATATATATGGAGATATAGATCTATACGCATACATGTATATGCATACATATGTGTAGATGTATATATATATATATATATATATATATAGAGAGAGAGAGAGAGAGAGATGTACATGTAATATGTACACATATATACATATATATACATGCATACAGATATTTATACATATATACACCCATCACACACATACACATGCACACAAACACACACATTAGTCATTTGTTTTCTTATCCAAAACTAATTCAAAAGTACTGAATGGATCTTTATGAAATTTGGAAATTACATTCTATCCATAACGGCCATAACTCCCATGAAAATTCATATATTTTTGATGTTGGTGAAATTTTAACACGAACATAACAGATGAGCATTATTTGTAATTCAACGGTACAACAGTGTAAGACTACCCTTTCAGATATACTTACATTGTGATTTCTGCAATGTGGTGCATAAATTGTCAAGTAAATGAGACGCATCTTTGCCTCCACTGATTCACTTGCAAAGTGTTGAGTAAAATTATTTCGTTGCAGTCCTCCTTTGAGTCTTTTTATTATCACTGCGACACACATAGTCCCCAGTTGGTAACATTGATTTCAAGGCCTTCCCAAATGAGAGACTGGTTGTTCTAAGACATTTATCGATTGTAAATTTTGTCTGCAATTTGGAAATTATATTCTATGCATAACGGCCATAACTCCCATGAAAATTCATATATTTTTGATGTTGATGAAATTTTAACCCGAACATAACAGATGAGCACTGTCTGTAGCTGGTCTTCTCTTGGAAAAGCCCCGCTTCTCACATGGACAACTGTATGTTGGCTGCTCAAGAGTGGGCAGCAAAACAAAAACCTATTTGCATATGCTCCACAAGGGAAAACAAGGAACATTGTTTACAACGAGGTGTTATAATCACAACAGCAAGAAAGTATGTACATGATCACCTTCTTTTACGAAACGTCATTGACTTTCATATATTTATATTGATATACGTATATATATATACGTGTGTTTGGGTGCATGTGTGTGTGTATATATATATATATCTATATATAAAGACGAGAATGTGTGTCTGTCTGTCTGTGTGTCTGTCTGTCTGTGTGTCTGTGTGTCTGTCTGTCTGTGTGTCTGTGTGAATCCCTAAAACTCGAGAACTACACAACTCTCTTTTACAAACCCAGTGAAAATACATATATTTCATATGTCAAAGAAATTCAAGCAATACATATAACACCAAAGTTAAAAACATTCCCAACAATTCCACAATCCCCAACCTCCAGAGCTATTGAAGAAACTGTTATCATCAACTGACCAAGATTCCTAACATTTGCAAAACAAAATTAGACAATACGACGCTGTACTACAGATGACATCATTTGGAACCACAAGAGATTTAACTGAGGCAGCATTCATCCAAACTTTCAAGATCCAACCTCAGATTTATCATCGCATTGTCTCTCTACTACCTCTGTCAAATGAATCACCAAAATTGGCCTGTCATTATTTATAATCTGTACCTGTTTGTTTGGTTATGAAATAAAATACACAAAACGTGTTTCTGAATTACGTGTATTTACTTTATATACATATGAGTTGAAAACTTTCTTCTAGCATTCCACTTAATGTTTATGTTCCATGCTGGCATGGATTGGAGAGTTATTAATGTAGAAGTATGGTATCGTAGCTACTAACAGTTGAGGGTTGCGTAGTCTAGACGGCGTTTTTAGATTTCATTATTCTCTTTAACCCGGGCAACGCCGAGTATTTCTGCTAGTATATATATATATATATACATACATACATTAAATTAATAATTATATACATATATATATATATATGTATGGAATTATATTAAGGGTGAAGGGCGAAAACCGGTCTCTCTTCTACATAGAATTATCTGAGTGCCTCGGCATTGTCAGTCATGCACCCTTAATATATTTATATACAAATATATAAATATATATAATTATTAATTCAATATATAAATTACCTACAAATTCTTATTGCAAGCTGAATACAGCCGAAATTGCAAAGATAATCTGGAACTCGACCGAGGAAAGAAAACTCCGAATGACCCGTCCTTGTTTTCTTTGTATCGTCTATCTGGTTGTTTTGCGTTCTTGCCCCATTTTGTATTTTATATATATTGTATGTATGTATGTATATATGTATATATATATATATATATATATATATATATATATATATATATATATATATATATATATATATATGTATGTATATATATATATATATATATATATATATATACAGAGAGAGAGAGAGAGAGAGAGAGAGAAAGAGAGAGAGAGAGGGACAAATGATGTTGAGAAGTACTTCATATAACGGTTTTGTCATTAATAAATAGTTTGAGCATTAACGCGACAGAGTATACTTATGCGCAAGTTATATTTGTAATATATAAAGTTATTACCGTGGAATATATTTCAAGTTCTTGAGCCACACAGTATTAAACTATGCGGAAATATGAATTATATTTAAGTCGGAACGTACACTGTGAAATGTTTTACAAATTTTCATGATGTTTCTGCGCTTGTAGGTGCTATTAGTGTTTCAAAGAGACACTAATATGCAAATTAGCGTAAATGGCTTGAATTAAGATACGTTTTGTATAGTTATGATCCGTTTCTTCTCGCTACCACAGCGATATATTAAGTAATCTCAGACAAGGACAATAACTTTCAAACTATCGTTATTTCGATGCGAATCTTTTACTTCGTCAGCAAGACTACATATGTTGTACTTGTATACATATATTTTGAATTAGCTTAAGCTCATTATATAAAGAGTATTACTGTGAGAGATGCCTCCACGTGAAACATTTTCATGCAACCTATAAACATTATATTAGTTTTCTCCAACTCCGAAGGTGATGGAACGGCAGTAACTCAAGCACAGGGAATTATCATATCAGATCATCTAATTCCGTCGAGGTTGTTAAGTATTCAACTCCTCCCATAGTAAATGTTTCTT
The DNA here is from genome assembly GCF_046866305.1 of Octopus bimaculoides. Taxonomy (NCBI): domain Eukaryota; kingdom Metazoa; phylum Mollusca; class Cephalopoda; order Octopoda; family Octopodidae; genus Octopus; species Octopus bimaculoides. The sequence continues at coordinate 57,723,068 of NC_142930.1, read as the reverse complement.
TTCATTCTTTTTGATCTAGTAAGATAAGAAGCAAGCTTATCATGCATGATGCATTATTGTTATCTTTGATACTAACATTTAAAACAAGCTTCCTTGACTATACATCACTAATAAAATATGTAGGCTTTCTATCTCTGACAGAAATTAATATAATAAAATTCCACTGCTATCGACAGAGAAAGAATAATGTCAAGTGAGGAAAATACATATGACACTACGTCGCTCGAGAGGCTAGAAATAGCAGATAAATCTTCTACGAATTACAGTCTAGCGTCTTACAAAAAGGTGGCACACATCGGATAATATCGTCCTAGGTACAGCATATCTACATAGTATCATGTCTATAAAGTTCTTTATATCGATCTTTTCGATCCGCCTCACCTAGTACTATACAACACAACAAATACAAATCGTATATCAATTGCCATCTGATTCCAGTTTAGTCCATTCGCCACTTAATATACTTAATTAAAGAAATGAATAACCAAATTCTTAACACTATATGATTTCCGGGCCTATAAGATAAATTATTATCCAATACGCTAAAAACCACCTCAATATTTTCGATTTATATAATGAAAGTATTGGTTCATCACATAAATAATGCGGTTTTTTCAATTGCATGAACTAAAAGTCGGAGGGGGGACAGGATAAACTATCTACATCAACTTGCTATAAAAGCAGATAGTAACTTTACCTTTGCTTATTCTTAGTACAATTTTTGCAGAGTGCAATTCGATGTTAGCAGTTATTTTTTCAAAGCTATAATGAAAGTGACAAAGTAGCATATTCAGCATATTTTGCCTTATGCATTCAATAAAGGCAACAACGCAAAGGAAAGCGCAAGGAATATTAATGCGGTATATGGAAATCAAACAATACGCGTAAGCCAGTGTCGAGGGTAGTTCCAGAAACTACAACCTGGAAGATCTGTAGAGCTCGACGAGTACGTCCTGCAAACCTTAGGGGAACAAAATCCCATCATAACTGTTGAGGAACTAGCAGAGAAACTTGGATTTGGTCATTCAAGCATTCGTCAACACCTGCGTGACATCGGAAAAGGCAGCAAGTTGGGTCAATGGCTTCCTCACAATGTTTCAGACTCTAATCGCACGCAAGAGCGAATGTGTGTTCTTATTTGCTGTCACGTGTAACGAATGAACCTTTTTTGGACGGAATAGTGACTGGTGACGAAAAGTGGGTTCTCTATAAAAATGTCAAGAACTGAAGACAGTGTGTAAGGAAAGGAGAAACACCAGCACCCCAGGTTAAAGAAGGTCTTCACCCACGTAAAGTGTTGTTATCTGTTTGGTGGGATATGAAAGGTTTAGCACACTTTGAACTTTTAAACCCAGACCAAACGATAATAAAGGAGATCTACTACGAGCAGCTTGAGCGGCTTAAGTCAGCGCTGGAAGAAAAACGACCAACTTTGCTTTCAAGACGCAAGGTGTTGTTCTATCAGCATAAAACTCGGTCACATACTGCGAGAATGACATTCCAAAGGTTGGGCCAGTTTGCCTGGGAAACGATGCCCCAGCCACCATCCATATTCGCTGGACATTGCTCCATCTGATTATCATTTATTCCGCAGTGTTCAAAATCATTTGGACGGAAAAAAAAAAATGAATTCTGTAGATGAGATCAGAACAGTACCGGATGAGTAATATTCGTCATGGACAAATGAAGTTTGTAAGAAGGGCCTTACACTTCTATCAGACAGATGGAAGAACATTGTAGAAAATGGAGAGTATATTTTAGATCAAAAAAGAACTTTGTTTATCTTAATATAAAAAACCGCAGCTTTTATGGTATGATCCAATATGTTAATGTACTTTCACCCCTAACATCATTTGGATATGCATAAAAGTTTCCTTATTTATCAGTCCTATAAATTTAATTAAGTACAGTTGAAGCTAAAAGTATGGAACAATTTTTTAAAAGTTAAAATTGTTATACCCAAGTATAATTCGATTCAAATATATTTACTACGTAGATAAATATTTACCTAAAAACTGATCTATTGGTTCAATATCTAGAAGAAAATATAGGCAAAATCAAAAATATACTTCTAGACCAAATTGCTTACCTTTAATATAACTTCAGGTATTTAATATAAAAATTCTCATTTTCAGACGTATGTTTTAAACTTTTGGCCACGACTATAAGCTCAAAACATGGCGTTGAGCGTTTTTCATATTTATTTGAATCAATCCATGATAGTTTCTTTTGCTTTTCTGAGATTTATACGTAATTTGAGAAAATGTTTAATACATTGCAGGTAAGATATATATGTAAACCCTTGTCTCTTTCTCCCCTCTCTATCTATCTATCGATATATATATATGTGTATATATATATATATATATATATATATATATATATATATATATATATATATATATATATATACAGGGAAAGAAAGAGAGACAGAGAGAGAGAGAGAGAGAGAAAGAGAGAGAGCGCGAGGGCGAGAAATAGATAGACAGACAGACAGAGACAGAAAGATAGATAGATAAATAGATTAATTGACACACGTATACACATATGATACACATGTAGACATATATGCTTATATATACACGTGCATGCATATGTTCATAGATTTATAAAAAAATTACTCGCCACATTATTCATTATTCGATAACCAATAAAGAGATGTATTTATTTGTGGAACGTACATTTTTTATCGTTTTCTTTGGTTGTAATTTAATATTTTCAGCCAAACATTTTTCTACAAACAACTTTTAGAGTTTCTTATTTTAGATGCTTGATGTATTTCTTCAAAATAGATATTCTCTTTCTATCGATCTGATAATTTTCTTCTAGACGTTTCTTTAAAATGAGCTGACTTCAGATAGCAATAGTAATGAATATTAGTCATTGTTTTATTATTTTCGTTTTATATATCTGAAAGAAATTTCACCTATGGCTTCGTTTGTCTCTAAGTTGTGTCAATTCGTTCACTACACAGGCAATTAGATATGTGACTATTTTTATGAAAATACTTGAAGCTTCTAGAAGGTTCGAATACTTTCGGAAGTTATCTTCTCTCTCTCTTTCCATTATGGTTCTTCGAAATTAATTGGACTCGGAAATATCTCGAAAATATTTCAGACGCATCATTGATTGATTCGTTTCATACAAACAAGAGCTGATACTGACTCATACATGTACGCTTTCATTCCAGCAAGACATACTTAGATATTTCCGCATACACACACATGCTTAGCGGCATTTCGTCTGCCTTTACATTCAGAGTTCAAATTATGCCATGGTCGACGTTGCTTTTCATCCTCTCTGGGTCGATAAACTAAGTACCAGTTGTAAACTGAGGTCGATGTAATCGACTGTCCCTTCCCCCGAATTTCTGGCCTTGTGATTATAGTAGAAATAATAATTATTATTATTATTATTGTTCAGTAGTTTTATTTTTATAACGTGCTTTCACTTCACTACCGAGCGCTGCTCTGTGTGCCTTCGGTATGTGCTGTGGTTTGCTGTGGTGCTCTTATGTTTACTGTATTGAAAGTGTTTTGCGTAGAATGTGTGCAGTACCCAGTAGTGCAATTTTCTGTATGTTATATATATTTGTAAGTCCTGGTGTTTTTGTTATGTATTTGTCTGAATATTTTTTTATTATACCTAAAGCACCTACTATGATAGGAATTGTTTCTGTTTTTAGATTCCACATTTGAGTTATCTCTATTTCCAGGTCTTTGTATTTTGAAAGTTTTTCCATTTCTTTTAGAGAAACGTTGTCATCTGCTGGTATTGATACATCAATTAGAAAGAATTGTTTTTCTTCATAATTTTTGAGAAATATATCTGGTCTATTTGCCTTAATTTCTCTATCTGTGTGTATTGGCATATCCCAGAGTATGGTTGCTTTCTCGTTTTCTGTGACCTTTTCTGGCGTGCGTTTATACCATCTTTTTTCTGTTGTTATTCCATAGTGTTGGCATAGCTTCCAGTGTATATAGGTCCCAGCTCTGTCGTGTCTGTGAATATATTCCTTCTCAGCCAGGACTGGGCAGCCAGAGATAATATGATTTATTGTTTCTTGTCGATCTCCACATATTCTACAGTTACTTGTTATATTTCTTTTCATTATGTGTTTTTGGTAATTTCTGGTGGGGAGGCTTTGGTCTTGTTCAGCAATTAAAAATCCTTCAGTCTCTGCTTTGAGTCCTGAGCTTCTCAGCCATTGCTGGGATTTTTCTCTGTCTATTTCTTTCGCATTTAGTTTAGCCCAGTATTTACCATGTAGGGGCTTTTCTTGCCATCGTTTTATCATGGTCCGTTGCTGTTCTAGTTTTAGTTTGGATTTCATTTGTTTTATAGCTTTTGTTGTTTCTTCTTCTTCTTCTTCGTATTTGTTAGGTAGATTGATTATTTCAAAATTCCTATCAATTATAAAAGCAGTTATTAAATTTAGGTGCAGAATATAAAGAGTTTAAAATTGTTTGCAAACGTAAATATATGTAATTTCTATTAATATTTGGAATATATATACTGAAAACAGTTTTTTGTTTTGCTCGTGTTTTGTGGCTATTTGTATTAGTTTCCCTTGCTTCTGGAGTAGGTATTTTTGCAGTCCTATGGTGGTTATTTTATAATAGTTTTCTAGCTGTATAAGACCCCTGCCACCTTCCGTGCGTTGTATATATAGCCTTTCTATGTCAGATTTTGGGTGGTGCATCCTATATCCTGTCATTATTTTTCTTCTTCTTCTTCTTCTTCTTCTTCTTCTTCTTCTTCTTCTTCTTCTTATTATTATTATTATTATTATTATTATTATTATTATTATTATTATTATTATTATTATTATTATTATTATTATTATCATTATTATTCAGTAGTTTTAATATTATAGCGTGCTCTCACCTCACTACCGAGCGCAGCTCTGTGTACCTTGGGTATGTGCTATGGTTTGCTGTGATGCTCTTATTGTTACTGTATTGAAAGTGTTTTGCGTTGGATGTGTGCATTGCCCAGTAGTGCAATTTTCTGTATGTTATATATATTTGTAAATCCTGGTGTTTTTGTTTTGTATTTGTCTGAATATTTTTTTATCATACCTAATGCACCTACTATGATAGGAATTGTTTCTGTGTTTAGATGCCACATTCGAGTTACCTCTATTTCCAGGTCTTTGTATTTTGAAATGTTCTCCATTTATTTTAGAAAAACGTTGTCTTATGCTGTTATTGATACATCAATTAGGACGCATTTTTTTCTTCATAATCTCTGACAACTATATCTGGCCTTTTGGGTTCAATAAAATAAGTACCAGTTGAGCTCTGTGGTTGATTTCATCAATGTAGCTCCGAAATTTCTGTCTTTGTACCAAGACCTGAAAGTATTATTATTATTATGAAATATTAGTGGATGTATAAGAGTTCGAAAGAGGATCCAATTTGCCTATCTTGGGTTTTCAAAGGAGGTGTCTGCTTCCATACAAACGCAGGATTTACCAGAAATATCAACCAAGTCCTTCTGATATTACACAATCCTGTCGCCAAAAGTAAGGATGCATTAGATAACAGTTTCATAAATGTACAACGTCTAAATAAGACGGGATGACCCTGCTAGAATACACTTGATGTAGGCTTCTTTGATCAGGGCTGACCTACAGAAAAGTACAGGAACACTATAATGCTCTTCAACATACATAGAAACTTATTAAAAGCTAAGGGTGATATCCTATAATTTTGGAGCAGAAACAGAGCAAAATACTTTATTTTCAATTATGTTCCTTTTCATACAATCTCCTGCTGGTAATACGTGCTTAAATATAGGCCTCAATAAGTGCGCATATGTCATTTTCGCGCTTGGTTTCATCAGACAAGTACACGCTACTTCATTTCTAGATAAATGAATAAACATCTACGATGTGACAGGCTATTTTGATTACAATTTTGTGTTAAAGACTTGCCTTCGTATAATTTTTCATGCGCCTCGAATGTTTCATCGGTTGCACGAGTATGAATCTTATAATAATCTTGCGTGTCACTCCGTTACTTAGCCCGACCGAAACGCTTCAACGTGATTAGGTGAAGGAATGAGGGGAGAGTGGGGGTGGGAGTGGAAGAAGCGGGAGGGGATGTGGGGAAGAGGAGAAGTTGTGTGAGGGTAGAGTTGGGAAGGGAGGGGAGATAGGTGATGGGAGGAAGAGGGAGAGGAGTTGATGAGTAAAATGCGTTAAATTTTTATTTTTGTACTAAGCATTTTTCCACCGTTATTTAGCCCGTCTGTAACGTTTTCATGCGATTAGTTGAAGGGAAAAGCAAAGAGCGAAAGAAAAAGGAGAAAATGAGAGTAAGGCGAAGAGTGAGAGAGAAAGAGAGGAGAGTGTCGTGTATTAAGTCTATAAAATTGTGCATAAATTTGATAAAATGTATATATAAAGTGCATTAAGTAATCATCGAATTCCAATTTCCATCACTTTTCAATAATTAGTAGATGGGCGACTATCTTTTGATACGGACACAACAAAGGCTACGCTTTCAGGTTTTTGGATAAAGTTTTCAGAAACAGACCAATACATTTCCTATTAATATTCACGGATCCCTCTAGTTAATGTTATCCACGAAAATAATCTTCTAGAGAAAATTATCAAAATGCGTTGTAGATAGCACAATATCATTTCAGAATAACTTCAATATTGAGGAGTATAAGAGTCTGCAAAGCAGTGGATGAAATACTTTCGAATCGGTTCAAATTCCAGTAAGACTATCTTTTATTTTCTTTCTTCAGAGATTTATAAAATAACTATTAACTTATGAATCAATATAATCGATTATATTCTTCCCTAAAACTTTTGGCATTGTGCCTTAGATAGAAGTTAATATTTCAATATAATGAATATTGGTGAGATCTTTTTTGAATATTTGCCCATTACATTAATTGCAAAAATGAGATACATTTGAAACAACTGAAAAACAACATGCGCTTCTGTAAAAATTAACTGTCAAGTTGAGGGGAACAATTTTGTTCAAATTGGTTGAAAAGTAATGCATGTATTTAGTGTTTGCAAGAACTGCACGTTCTATACTCAGAAGTCATATGGAGCTTAAGTACATATAATAATTGATACGCGTAAACATGTTAGTCACTGAATGAGATGGGAGTCTGGAGTAAAGGAAAACGACTTAAAATGAGTTCAGTAAATCCACTTTGTAAATCAAGCTTTCATGACATCCCTCTGGTTTCACAGAAGAAGTGATCTTCAGGAATATACATGTATACAAGCATACATACATACATACATACACACATACATACATACATACATACATACATACATACAATACACACACACACACACACATATACACACACAAATTATGGGGGTTTAGTTCACAAGTGATCCAAACGATTAAATAAGCTTCGTAAGTGCTGTAACGGATTACTGGGGCTCCAAGGTATTTATGGAGCCATTGCTACAGAGATGGTAGTTATGGAGCCATTGCAAATATCCGATGCAGAGGATATATAATTATTAAACACGACAGCAAACATTTAAGGCAAGGCAAATATCTCAAGTCATATACATCCTTCTCCTTATTCTTTTACTCCCTTCCTCTGTGTCGTCATCTTATTAATATATACCACATCCATTTTCCCTATTTTTCACTATTTCTCTCTGACGAATGAATATCTCATACTCGGAGATATCCCAGAAACAACTGTAAGATTTTGAATTTCTTCCTATAATAATATTGTATATGACTTGAAATGTCTGCATTGCCTTAACTTTTGCTGTCCTGCTTAACAATTATATATATATATATATATATATATATATATATATATATATATATATTTCTTTTCTCCTGCTTCTTCTTCTTCTTCTTCTTCTTCTTATTATTATTATTATTATTATTATTATTATTATTATTATTATTATTATTATTATTATTATTATTATTATTATTTTTATTATTATTATTATTAAGGCGGTGAGCTGTCAGAAGAGCTAGCACGCCGGGTGGAGTGCTTAGCAGTATTTCTCCCATCGCTACGTTCTGAGTTCAAATTCCACCGAGGTCGATTTTGCCTTTCAGCTTTTTAGGTTCGATAGATTAAGTACAAGTGAAACACTGGGGTCAATATAATCGACTAGTCCCCTTGCTCAAATTACAGACCTCGTGCTAATATTAGAAAGGATTATTATTTCTATTAACCATATATATATATATATATATATATGAGGCATACGCGTCAAGTATTTACCGCTAGGCTGCTTTAGCATGGTGGAGAATACTCTCCCAAAGAACCGAGCACTAAAACACTGTAGAATCATGGAGAGGTGAGATAACTCAGCTTCTCTCCCATCTAGGAGTGATGGACATCAAATTTTCGCTATTTTTGTGGCTTGTCAACATATACCCGTCCAGGATCGGAGGTGAACCATCTACGACCTATGTGCTCAAGGCCATATATAGATGAGTCTATGCGGATGTGCGTGTGCGTGTGTATGTATGTATGTATGTATGTATGTATATATATATATGTGTGTGTGTGTGTGTGTGCGTATGTGTGTGTGTGTATGTATATATATATATGTATATATATATATACATGTATATATATGCATATATATATATATGTATAGTTGTGTGTGTGTGTATATATACATACATACATACTTTTGAGTGTAATGGTGGATGTTAATAAGTGCATAAGTTAGTATGCAAATCGTTATATAAAGTGTAATGTACTCATACATTAGCATGTAAGGTAGCCTATATAAATAACTACGCACGTCTGTCGCATACATTCATATAAGTCGAATACATTTTGTACATATGTATACACGCCAATATCGAGACATATGTTACGAAAAGAAAAATGCAACTATTGAATATTTGATTAGAGCTATCTTGAATTGCTCAGCAATCACAAGTTTGCTATTTCATATTCCTCTATTCAAAATTCTGCAATAAACTTTCGTTAAGAAACATTACTGACAAGCTCCCATTATCTATATATTATCTAGGTGGACTTCAGAGAAGTTGAATTGAAGATTCTGATGTCAGCAGTAGTGGTAACATTAGTAGGAAGCATCAACAGCAAAAACGAAAACAGAAATTATGGTAGCAGCACCAGTTGCAACTCACTCGGCAGTAGTAGCATAAAATAATTCATTCACATACTTTATGTGCAAACACATCAATGATACAAGATTAAGAAATAAAATAAGAAATTCCTAAAAGACTTTTCGACTAACGATACAGATCAAATGTGTGAATATTTCGGTCTATAGTTTTCACACGCCTGGAAGTGATGTGCATACGTGACATTGAGTTTATGCTTACTAGTAAATGTTGTGTTATCTTGTAGCTGGAGAAAGAGGAGTAGAAAATAAGGAAGTATTTGAAATTGCGACAAAATACATTACATCAATTTATATCAGTAAAAATAAATGTTTTAGTCAATATAAGATAAGAGTCTTTTTAAGTTAGTGATAGTTCATTTGGCAAAATTAAGCCTACATTTTTCTGCAGAATCCGAATAATTAGCATAAGCGACAAAATCATTATTACTGAACACAAATAAGTTTCTAGTGTTATACTTATTTATCCATCAACATTAATTATGATTGTAAATGTTTAAGCTTAATTTTCTTATCATTCTAAATTTCCCAATCTACACATAAATTCATCTAGGTTAATTGTAAAATGCGTTACATTGTACTAAAATCTGCTGGTTTTGTCGTTGAATGTGAATATGGTTAAACACCCGTCAGTTATTTAATATCTTACGAATAATATGATGAACACTTATGCAATCGTATAAACGGGGATAATGCATATTGTGTTGTGATAAATGTTTCGAAAATCTCAGTATCAGAAATATAATTTCATATCATTTTCATTACTATTGAAACATTATTGAAAATGCATATGAGTTGAGGAAATTCTCAAGTGACTCAGTTATAAGTTGTGATAATAGTTATTTACTACAGAATGCAACGACAAAAGAGGTAACTGTGTCCATACTGAAGCACTAAACAACATATATAATGAATAGTTAGAGGTCGTTGTCAATTCAAGATGCACAGTGTAAATATTGTTACTGTGCAATAAACTATCAATTTTCATCTCATAATTATAGATTAGAAAATCTAGAATCAGAGTGAATATATAGTATTATTTATCTTTTAATTGAGGAGATAGTGGGTAGTTTCAACTTCTGAGGAAAGACTATTTATATATTTGGGGATGGTCATTTTGACAATAATACATAAAACTAACTGTTCATTCCACACAATATATTTATATGTTCAAAGCGCACACAATATTGGTTTCAAATTTTGGCACAAGAGCAGGAAGTTCAAAGGAAGGTTTAAGTTGATTATATCGACCCCGGTACACAACTGGTACCTATTTTATTACACCCGAAAGGATGGAGGGAAAAGTCAACCTTTTCGGAATTTTAACTTAGAATGTAAAGGTGAATGAAATGCCGCTAAGTATTTTGCCCGACATGCAAACAATACTGCCAGCTCGCCGTCCTCAGTGCACATATAAATATCTGTTTCAAATTTTGACACAAGGACAGTAGTTACGTGTGGAGGTGGGATAAGTCGATTAAATCGACTCCAGTGCTCAACTGGTACTTATTTCATCGATCTGAAAGGGCGAAAGGCAAAGTTGAGCCCGGAGAAATTTGAATTCAAAGCGTAAACACGGATGAAATTCCCCTGAGCATTTTACGTGCTACTATTCTGCTTGCACGCCGCCTTCAGACCACATAACATTACAGAAAAAGAAACAACGAAGAACATACCTTACTTCTCGGCAGCATAACGAAGTTTTCAAATGTACTGCAGTTTGCCTTCTTAATACACATAACTCCATTCCACATGTTACTGCTAATAATTTTAAAACTCAGTAATCCCAAATTACCCCCAAAACAGGTCTAAAATTTAGGTCAGCAGAACAAAAGTTGTTGACCAGTGTTATGCCACATACTACTAACATTATTTTACACATTACTAGACTTCTTTCAGCAGCTACTCGCCATTAGTTTGAGAAAAACATTTACGGTGGAATATATTTGAATGTTACTAGATTAAAACCTCCTTAATTAAGAATGCAAATATTCCATTTACTGTAGAAATGTCAAGTTTGATCAAATGTCTAATATACTTAGAATATATAGTCGAGATTACAGTTAACATAAACAAAGCCAACGATGAAAACATATCGAATTCAGTATCGTTTTATAATGATTAACTGTTACAATTCCTAAGTGAGTTTTCATGGAAATCTAGCCTAGTTAGAAAATACAAAGTAATTAGATGCTTATGTTTTTCAAATAATAATTACAGCGGTACGAGAGATTTGGGTCGGTGGTACAAAAATTATGTTGTATTTCTGTAGATTTCCTCTCTCTTTTTATATACTTCATTTATTTTTCTCCGTGTCTTTAGTCTCGATATACATAATCGTTAAATATATCTGAACGCACAACCACTATTTTTAATTCAAGAACGGTGATGTATTAGTTTCACTTTCACTTTATACAGATAATCAACATGACAGCTATTGGAAAGTATATCAATGGAATGAAAAATTCCCCATTAGATAAACGCACTCGCGAGTAAGTTAAACATTTGGACAACAAAATTTGATTCTGATGAATCTGGTACACGAATAATGTTTAGTACTTTTCAAAGAAGTAAAGAGGCTCATAGAGCTGACGTCGAAAACAAATGAACTAAATTAAAAATTAAGTACAAACCCTAGTCATATGAATAATATATAAAATGCTAGGGAAGGTGTATAAACATAGAATATATGTGATATGAGAGATTTACTCGTCAGAGTATTATTTAATCAAGCAGTTTAATATTTGATATTCGTCTTGTCTTTTTATGACGAAAAATAACCTGGAATTCAAAAAGCGAAGCTAGATAAATAAATGTTTTAAAAATACTAGTATCACCGGAAAAAGACTCCTTTATAAACCATCGCACAATATCTAATATAGACCTTAGCTTTCATACTTGTTTTACTTCTTTGTCATATTAAAAAACATATGTACACGTGTTTACACACACACACATTCATATGCATGTTAACTACAACGTTCATTTCACATCTAGTCAATTATATTTTTTGTTGTTAATTAAAAGTCTATTTCAAAGTAAACTCTAAAACACATTTCTATTTTTAAAACCGTGTAAACGTTGTTAACTTTAATTTTATAAGAAGTAGCGATAGAACACTATAATTCTTAAAGTAGTTTCCATGAAAATGAGGCATTACTAATTTGCGTTTCTAGAAAATTCCATTCGTTCCTCTGCAACGGTCCCATTTCTTGTAAGTATATTCTTAATCATCTTAAATATTCTTCACACAACTACGACACTTGTAGTTTCATTGCAGCAAACTTCAAAAGTATCCTTCATCAGGGACACGGAAACTTAACATCATTTAAAAGTACGGTGACAGAGACATTAACTGCATCATTGAAACGATATGGAAACTGAATTGTAAGTCATATAAAATGGATTTGCTAGCCTTAGGTGTCGTTCAGAACAGCGATTTATTTTTCTCTCCAAACCCTCCTCAGTATTGATTCACCAGCCATCTTTCTCTGGTATCTTCGCACACCTCAAGCGAGCACACGTAAACCTCCACACAATAAACCATTAATGCCATAAAGCATAGCAATATTGGTATTAAATGCTTGAGCACTCAGTCACGTTAAAGTATGCGAGACATATTTTGGTATCCGCATGCTCACACACAGACACACACACAAATACACACACACATACACAAATACTCGTGCACAAATTAATAAATCCAGCTGTCATCAGTTCAGGTAGCACAAGAAGGAGCTATAGACTCATTTACAAATCACTATGAGAAGCACATTCGTTTCTGCTATATACCAGTATCATATGTGAACTATGAGATTGGTTATTACTATTTTGTTTTCGATTTTGTCAAAACGACCTTTATATAGTTGCAGATTGATTCAGTATAGTAGCAAGACATTCGGACACACATACACAAAGACGCACACATGCATGCATGAATACATACATACATACATACATACACACAAACACACATACATACATACATACATACATACATACATACATGCATGCATGCATGCATGCATACCTGATATATGATTTGGGATACAGAAGAGAAACTGTGCACAGTTGTGGAAATTAGCTGCCCAGCGGATGTTAACATAAAGCTGAAGATCAGTAAAAAAGAGAACACCAATGCTGAACTATTGAGAAATCTACAGTTACTCTATCAAGATTACGAGTTCAGGTTTATACCTGTAATTATTGGATCCCTATGATATGTAATACACTGCCTAAATACCAATCTAGAGAAATTAGGCTTCTCAAAACCAGAAAGGAGAAATCTAATTCGAAGACTACAGATCCAATCCATCACTGGAACTGTAAACATCTGTAAAACTTGCCAGAAGTTTATCATTTAAATATATATGAGCATGTCTAGAAATGCGAGTATATGCATGAGAATACATACATAAAACATACAAACCTTCACAAACATACATACATACAGACACACACACATACATACATACATACATACATACATACATACATACATACACACACACATATATACGTACGTACATACATACATGCACGCATACATAAAAAATACCCTGTTGTTGATGTTGAAATTCCAATGAAGGAACCGTGGATCTAGGTTAGAAACCGGTTCTTTCTCAATTGGCAAGAAATCTCGAAATAAACTGAATAATTATATATATATATATATATATATATATACAGAGAAAGAGAGAAAGAGACAGAGACAGAGACAAAGTGAGTGAGAAAGAAAGAAAAGAGAGTAAAAAAGAGTGACCGATAGATGGACAAACACAAGCACAAATACGCATCCAGTCACACAGGACACATCAAATGACACAAAAAACCACACCCACAAAATGTACTACCAAATACTACGCGTACGCAAACATATTCACAAGCACACAACAACACGTCCTCACGAGGGTGAGCTGAAAAGTTCCTGGCTTTAATGTTATAGTGAAAGGCCAGGTTGTAGGCCCAATATTCTAAATTCTTTTACAGGGCTTAGAAAAACTGAGGAACCACTGTAATGAGAGTGTAAATCGGAAAGAAAATGTTAAATAAAATTAACTGTCTACCTGTAGTTTCGTTTGCCCAAAGCCAGGAGTATTTCAGCATTCCCTCGTAGATGAACTACTCTCCTCCTATTCGCCATCCAGTCAGAAGGTACCCATTTTAGCCTGTATATATATTTTTTGGCAAGTCAGACAATGGCCAATCATGGAGATGAAGAGATTTAACCACGTGTCTTTGCACGCTGGAATTATTTTTATTACTTCTTTTTCATTCCCTGTCCAGTCCCTCGTGGTCTTTCCTAATTTTCTCCACCTATCTGAAAAATGACCTAGTCCGAAACGTTATAGCCGTTCAGTATTTCCTTTTCATTGAACGTGAAATTCTGAATACTGATTAGGAATTCATGCTCGCTTTCTGTACGTTGTATATTGATATCTGTTCTTAGCTATATAAATGTATGTAGCTATATACATATATGTACATACACACACACACATATATACATGAATATATATATATATATACACATATACATACAATAATGCAAACATATACTCACGCACACACAAACATATACACTGGCTTTCCTGGATTTTAAGCCGATATGTGTGTATGTGTGTCCGCTTGTGTGTGCGTGTGTGTGTGTGTGTAAGTGTGTGTGTGTGTGTGTAAGTGTGTGTGTGTGTGTGTGTGTGTACATAGCAACCACAAAAATGTGTCGTAATTTGCGTCAGCAATAAATATATTTATTCATAAAGTCTAAGTTTGTTTTTTAAGTATATATCCGGTTGGGAGAAGCAGAGTTTTTTGTGATTTGGTACAATGTTTGTATTTGGTAAGCAAGAATGATGTTTTTTCTTTATCTTTGGTGCACAAAAGCACAGACACAATTAATAATAACAGGAAATTACACAGAATAATTATTGTATATGCACAAAATTGAAATGAGCAGAGAAAGAAAAATGATTCGATGAGATATTTAGAGAATTTGAGTAGTGGTGTAATTCAAAGCGAAGAACAGAAAATCCTGAAGTAATAGAAACGTTAGAAAAAGTCAATAACGGGTTACTGGTCAGTTTCAAGTAGCGAGTGATCTTTTTTGTGACATATGATTACAATTCTATGCTTGCGTATACGAAAGGTTGGAATTGAACTACTGACAACGCTCTTATATAAGCACATGTACGAGGTAATGCTGACAAGTACTTGGCTGTAAGGATGTCGTGAACGGCCTGGTTGGAGGCCCAAACTTCCGAGTTCTTTTACAGGCTTTAGAAAATATGAAGGACTGCTGTAATATGCGTGTGAATCTGAGAGCGGAATATGTTGAATAAAATCATAATTAACTGATCCTCCTGTATACTCTTTTACCAAAAGCGAGGAATTTTTCAGCACTTTGTCTTATATTACTCACGAATTATAAATTCACTGACACATATCTAGAAACACACAGGCATGCTTGCAGATACGCATTCACTGCACAATCATATATCATTACAATTATATCTCAAATACCCATCAATTCTCTAAACGGTCACCTGTCTTCTGTACAAGCCCACTCCTATCTCTTCAATTCTCCCCTCATCATAGATATTTGAAATACTCCTTCCCAATCTTTCGATTTCTACGACCTCGCTGATTACGCAGCAACAATTTGGATTTCATCTTCAAATCTTAAGAAGCAGATTTTCCTCAGTCGTAGGTTGTGTCGATCACTGTGGATCCCGTACGCCACGGGATCTTGGCAGTCGCCTTTGCTCGCTATTCTTTACATGCTCATGGAGCCCACTCACGTTTACTTCTTACTTAAATATTATCAGCAGTTAATCGTCTAACATCTATTATTCTTCACACGGCGCCTACACCTTGATAAGATATACATACACACAGATATGTGCGTGTGTATGTGTACAATGTATTCGTAAAGCCAACTAAAGCAAGGTGGGTGATATATGGGTATTAATCTTACACATCAATCTTTGACCATTTATCTCCTCGTCCACAAACAATCCACTGAGAGTTGGCATTGTTCCACCTCGCTCTTAATATCTCTTTATTTATTCATTTTTTAATATTTTTAATATTTACTTCACTCTCGCTTTCTTTCTATCTATCTCTGTCTTTGCTTGCCTGTCAATCTGTCTGTCTGTCTGTTTTCTCTCTCTCTCTCTCTCTCTCTCTCTCTCTCTCTATCTATCTCTCTCTCTCTATCTCTCTATCTCCCTCTCACACACACACACACACACACACACACACACACTTTTCCTGCAGCATTTAAATATAAGTACTTTTCAGTTCATTCACAGTCAAATCAAATTTAAACTTCCCATTCTATTTATCCATTGGGTTTTGTCAGTTACATACAGTGCTTTATGTTCATGAAATGTTGTTATTTCTTGATAATACTGTAATGAGTTTTGCAACTAGAGAGTTAAGACGTGTAAAAGGGACATGATGGACCCAAGAGGTTTCCGAAAAATTTGTTATCGATTTCATTTTCAAAATCCAGAGATTATTTCATACATGGGTGTGTGTATGTGTGTGTGTGTGTGTGTGTGTGTGTGTGTGTGTGTGTGCGTGCGCGTGTGTGTGCGTGTGTGTGTGTGAGAGAGAGAGAGAGAGATTAAGAGAGAGAGAGAGAGATATTAAGAGAGAGAGAGATATTAAGAGAGAGAGAGAGAGAGAGAGAGAGAGAGAGCGAGAGTGTCTCAACAATTAAGCTCATGGCTTTTATGCTGAACCTTTTGTTCTGCTAAATTTTTCAATATATAAATAGTTAAGTACCTGCAAGAATGTATCTGTGCTATATAATTGACATTAAGAAAAGTACAATACTGTAAAATACTGTAAAACAAACAGTTTCGTATAGATATCTGGATTTATATATTCTCTCAGTACGTGACAGTTTGAACATTTATTGTTAACAATTGATGAGAAGTTTGGAAATTAAAATGCGAAACAAATATAGTTTTCTGAGACGGCACCAATGAAGTAAAACACGAATTGTTAGAGATTTATAGCTATTATTGGTGATAATTCTCTACTTCAATCAGGGCGCTTCAAAACATATCAAGGCGAGACGGTTTCAAATTTTGCTTGATGCAAATTCGCTTTAGGTAAGTCTTTACTGTCTTTGGACAAAGTTTAGATGTCATAATTTCTCTTTTCTTAAAGAAGAATGGAAAAAAAGTTTATTTTTTATAAAACTGTTTCAGCATGTGTAATATACATACATACATACATACATACATACATATATACGTACGTTTTGCTGTATGAATGTATGTACGTATATATATATACATATACATATGTGTGTGTTTGTGTTTCTGTGTGTATATGCATGTATGGTAAATATCCGTGTGATTTTCAAGCTTTAAAAAATTATACATTGCTATTTACTAAATAGATTATTGTCCTGAGTGCGAATTGCTTCATATTTATTGATCATATATTCTTTTAAATGAGTAACCAAGTAACTTGAACGTTTCCCAAAACTGCCGATATTTTTTCTCCGTGTGGGGGTTAACTGATCTACTTTGAATTCTCTTTTTCTATGAGATACAATAAAACTCCCGCACTAGATTTTAAAACTAATTAGCTGGTATTTCAACACTATTCATCCAGCCATTTTGCCTCTATACATAGACAAAATGAGATCAATATTTGAAAGTAACATACTCTGATATTAAGGTGCACCTACTAAGCATATTAAAAACAAACTTGACTTATTTCTCCGTATGGAACATGTATGCGATTTTTATTGATGCAGAATAGAAATCAAACTGGCAAAAAATAAAATAAGAGTTTTAAAAAGTTCAAAGAAAATAAATCAAACGAGAATTTTAACTACAAAACAGTTTATAATTAGTCCCAATTGTTGCTGATTATTCACTATTTTTACAATATTTCAGACTTACTTTGCAGTCCGTTTCTCTGTCGAACTGGAAGATTTCCAATTTATGGCAATATATTTCTCCCCATCTCAATCTGTACAAATACAATAAAGTTATGTTACTATACATTTTAAAATCTATACAGTTTGGTGATATGTCTGCAGATAATTTTCTTTGTAAGATTGATAAATTTGGCTTTAAACCAAACAGGAATATATGTCAATTCCACTTCTATGTGTCGCAAGTTTGAAACTGGTTTCAGTTGAGTTTCTGATTTAAGCTTTTGGGGAGTGAAGGATACTAACTTTTGGCATAAAATGAATAGTATTCTCAGAGAAATACTGGGTACTGTAAACAAATTCGATTCCAGAAGTCACTCCGATATCTAAGAGCATTAACAGATAATTCCTTATATTCCTTATCGTAGTAAAGACATCATTTAAACGATATTTTGCTATGTGTATGTTTGTGCGTGTATGCATGCGTGGTAGCTATGTATGTATTTGTGTGCGTGATTTATCGAGTAAACATTTATGTAAGTATCATGCCTTCATATTTGATTATTAAAAGCCTTTTCTTGTCCTTAGCATCATAATCCAAATTAATATGAATCTATGCTTCTCCTAACACGGTGATTTCTTAGTTATTTACATATTTAAAAGTGATACCATCATTCTTTTATGTCATGTATAAATGCATTCTCAAAAGCCTTTCTGTTGCAAAGTTACCAATTTTTACTCTAAATTGATATCTCCCCCTTTTAGCCCTTTCAGCAGAAGTGTTGCTAAGGAGTAAATGACTGTAATAGAAATCCTTTCCTATCAGATGTTCCGCTCATTGTGATACATGGAGATCAAATGGCTTATATAAAAGGACATTTGTGAAATTAATATCTGTCTGTGTTTTTAAAGTTATAGTCATGTTTGGTTTGTTTATTAATCTAACCATTTACTTTTAAGCTGTATATATAATATCTATATTTCAATTTAATTGACTGCAGCAAACAATAAAATATTATGCTGTGCGATGTTTAAGTCACAAACAGCTGCAATATGTTAATGAAAGTATTAATATTTTATTACTTTGTTTATGGCGAATAAGAGAATGGAACTTAAAAGCAAAGGTTGCCTCCCTCCATCACACTTTTGTTTTGTATCCAGTCTAGGATACACTGAATAAAATGACACCCCTGCTCTGTGTTAGAGTGATACTGCATATCTTTAATATGATTGTTATTGGCAAATGGCAATCAATCAATTGAAATGTGTCCTTGCTTTTCAAAACAAAAGATAAAAAAGCACGACTTCTTGAATTTTCCAGATAGCTAATTCAAGATAACTAAACAGTTATAATTAGTGAATAAAAAAACAACCCTCTTCAGTCATGAATGACC
Source organism: Octopus bimaculoides (assembly GCF_046866305.1). Classification (NCBI taxonomy): domain Eukaryota; kingdom Metazoa; phylum Mollusca; class Cephalopoda; order Octopoda; family Octopodidae; genus Octopus; species Octopus bimaculoides. The sequence continues at coordinate 57,703,654 of NC_142930.1, read as the reverse complement.
ATGGGATTGCACCTAGAAAGTTCCCCTCCAAGGCACAATTCCGGGCAAGGTTGTTTATGGAAGAGCAGCAGTCGCCCATGCATACCAGCCTCCCATCTCCACACCACTAATGTTATCCAAAGAAAAGGCAATGGCTGGTGCAGCTTGGCACCAGAGACATCGCAACTCATTTCTACATCTCAGTGAACTGAAATAATATGAAATAAAGTGTCTTGTTCAAGAACACAACACACATAATCAGTAGACATAAGGCGGCGAGCTGGCAGAATCGTGAACACGCTGGACGAAATGCTTAGCGGTATTTCGCCTGCCACAACGTTGTGAGCTCAAATTCCGCCGAGGTCGACTTTGCTTTTCATCCTTTCGAGGTCGATAAATTAAGTACCAGTAAAACACTGGGGTTCATGTAATCGATCGTCCTCCTTCCCCAAATTTCAGGCCGTGTGCCTATAGTAGAAAGGATAATTAGTAGACATTACAATAACCTTTGTGTGGCAGATCAATCTGCTAGAAATAGCAGTAGCTCAATCTCCATTAAGTCATACTCCATTTTCTTTAAAATAAACGACACATTCTCTAATGTAGCTTAGAAAAACAGAAATAGAAAAAATGAAAAGGTCACGGTTAGAACCCCTTTCTTCATAGGACTTCTTGATCGAAACTGGTCTGGGGGTAGGAAGGCGTTAAACAGCAACATAAACATAAATAGAATCCAGAATGTAATGAAATAATGTAATTCACCACAAATTCTAATATTGTTTTCTGACTACAATATTACTATGCTGATTTTAATCTCAACAAGTAGTTTCCCTTTGATCTTAACAAAAACCTTTAAGCTTCAATCAGAAATGAAATAATTTCAATTTCCTCCGTCCAAACGGTATTCCCTTTAGTTATTTATTTTGCAACCACTTTACAACGTTATCATACTTGAACTATGAGATTGGTTATTACTGTCTTGTTTTCAACTTAATAAAGAAGACCTTTACATAGTTTCAGATTGGCTCAATATAGTAGCAAAATCTCAGAATACACTCACCAATGCTGAAGAACATTGAAACTACGTACTTTAAATTTAATTAAAGTTCTTCCGACTTATGTGAATATAACAAATTGTATACAAATCAAAGTATTATGCTATGCATGCATTATTTGTAGTATCTGCAACAAATAAGGATTTTTGTACTGATACTACGATAAGCTGGAGCCATGCTGAAGTAAACTATCTAATACATCTGGTAACTTTTGAAAGCTTTACAGGTTGACACTAGTCAAGCTAATAATTTCAAAATTAATGCGTTATAGAAATCAATATCAGTGCAAATAGAACACTAAGCATCATAACTAAAAATAAAATAGTACGTTAGTACGAAGGCACATCCCTGTATTACGAATGGAGTAATACACCAATGTGCTTAAGGTTCTGTTCTGTTTCTTCTTGAGCGAGTCAGATCTATATCTAATCCATTCTTAGGCGTGGTCAAGCAAATATACTATCTCTATAAGTTTGTAACTTTAGCAAGAAGTACTTGAGGTACATTTTCGCTTCTTGGACGTAGGGCTCTGAAGACGACAGGTAAGGGAAGCTGGTTGTCCGTTCACTTCAGCACCTTTCGGAAACGTTTGGAGTAGGTGACCAAACATTCTACATTTTTACAACTCACGTGTGCTAAATAGGTTAGTTCATTTTTTTTAAACACTCTGTGTAAACATTAATAGAAAGGGATGATGATAATAAATGAATGATTCAATTTGTCCAATTCAATATATCAACCTGCCTTGCCAATGATAGCCTTTGGAACACATTCTGAAGCCCCACATTTCTACGCACTTGGCAATGAGAATATCACATACAAAAGTTCGACACACCAATGGAAGGGACGTGAACTTCATGTTTCTTTCTTGTTTTTTAAAGTCATTGTAAAAGAGTTTTAACACGAAATGTCAAGATTAATTACATGTTTGTAAGGTAACTGTCCAAAATCTTTGCTAGTGTTATTCTTTATGTTAAATTTACTATCACCTTCTATAATGCATTAATTGCTTTCATATTTCACGTTGCCCTCAGCAATCTACAACACTCTTCTATTATCATTACTAATTTGCTGAATAATAACGACACATATTTTAACCTCATTGATTGGGATACATAATTTATATTGCTTATGACAATACTGTAGGATTTTGAATATTTTCTCTTTGGTTCAACACCACCAAATTGTTCAACTTCAATAACTTTCTATATAAAACACGAAATCATTTCATGTTATCAACGTTAGACAGTATTAAGCAAGGTTATCACCTAGAAAGCTGACTATTAAAGAAATGCTATCAAATGCCAGTTAGATATTGCAATAACTGTCCACTGTGAAGCCAATTAATGAGAAAAGTGAGAGAGAATTCCCCCATTAGGCAGCGTGCCAGCAATCTCATCTATTATAGAGGAATAAGAAATATGACTATAAATTTAAGGGAAATTAAGTAAAGGAAACTATAAAATTACCGAACTAAATACCTTATACATTCAGTCACATTCTTTTGAATCTTTAGTTCAAATTCTGTTTCAACTATGAATTTCTTATTCTAAATTCAATAATATAAACAATTAATTGTTTTATGCTAGGGTCGATTCAATTGATTACAATCACACTCATCTAAATATAGTACATGCGCCAAATAAAACAAATCAATATTATAATGAATCTATATACTTATCATGTACCTAACTCTCTCCGTTAAACTTGAATCATCGGATGTTGATATCTAAAACGTGTCATCACTATTACTTCAATTATAATAATAATAATAATAATTATAATAATAATAATAATTATTATTATTATTATTATTATTATTATTATTATTATTATTATTATTATTCAGTAGTTTTATTTTTATAACGTGCTTTCACTTCACTACCGAGCGCAGCTCTGTGCGCCTTGGGTATGTGCTGTGGTTTGCTGTGGTGCTCTTATGTTTACTGTATTGAAAGTGTTTTGCGTAGAATGTGTGCAGTACCCAGTAGTGCAATTTTCTGTATGTTATATATATTTGTAAGTCCTGGTGTTTTTGTTATGTATTTGTCTGAATATTTTTTTATTATACCTAAGGCACCTACTATGATAGGAATTGTTTCTGTTTTTAGATTCCACATTCGAGTTATCTCTATTTCCAGGTCTTTGTATTTTGAAAGTTTTTCCATTTCTTTTAGAGAAACGTTGTCATCTGCTGGTATTGAAACATCAATTAGAAGGCATTTTTTTCCTTCATGATCTTTGACAACTATATCTGGTCTATTTGCCTTAATTTCTCTATCTGTGTGTATTGGCATATCCCAGAGTATGGTTGCTTTCTCGTTTTCTGTGACCTTTTCTGGCGTGTGTTTATACCATCTTTTTTCTGTTGCTATTCCATAATGTTGGCATAGCTTCCAGTGTATATAGGTCCCAGCTCTGTCGTGTCTGTGAATATATTCCTTCTTAGCCAGGACTGGGCAGCCAGAGATAATATGATTTATTGTTTCTTGTCGATCTCCACATATTCTACAGTTACTTGTTATATTTCTTTTCATTATGTGTTTTTGGTCATTTCTGGTGGGGAGGCTTTGGTCTTGTGCAGCAATTAAAAATCCTTCAGTCTCTGCTTTGAGTCCTGAGCTTCTCAGCCATTGCTGGGATTTTTCTCTGTCTATTTCTTTCGCATTTAGTTTAGCCCAGTATTTACCATGTAGGGGCTTTTCTTGCCATCGTTTTATCATGGTCCGTTGCTGTTCTAGTTTTAGTTTGGATTTCATTTGTTTTATAGCTTTTGTTGTTTCTTCTTCTTCTTCTTCGTATTTGTTAGGTAGATTGATTTCTTGTTTGTATTTGTCAGCTTCCTTAAATACTGAAAACAGTTTTTTGTTTTGCTCGTGTTTTGTGGCTATTTGTATTAGTTTCCCTTGCTTCTGGAGTAGGTATTTTTGCAGTCCTATGGTGGTTATTTTATAATAGTTTTCTAGCTGTATAAGACCCCTGCCACCTTCTGTGCGTTGTATATATATAGCCTTTCTATGTCAGATTTTGGGTGGTGCATCCTATATCCTGTCATTATTTTTCTTGTTTTCCTGTCTATTTTACATAGTTCGTTTAGTGTCCAGTTAAGGATGTTGTAGCTGTAGCTTATAACTGGGACAGCTAAAGTGGTGATACCCATTATCTTGTTTTTAGCATTGAGCTCTGTTTTTAGTATTGATCTAACTCGTCTATAGTACTCTTTCTTTATTTTTTCTTTCATTTGTGTATGTTGTATCCTATCTAGTTCATTGACTCCTAAATACTTATATGGTTGTCTTTCGTCTAGTTCTCTTATTTCATTGGCTTTATCTAGTGTTATATTGCTACTTTTAACTAATTTTCCTCTTTTCAGGGTTGCTTTGGCACATTTTTCTAATCCGAATTTCATTTCTATTTCCTTGGTAAAGCCGTGTACTGTCTGTAGTAGTGTTTCTAGCTCTTTGTCGTTTTTTGCATATAATTTTAGGTCATCCATATATAGAAGGTGGCTGACTGTTTTTCCATAGCATTTGTAACCGCATCCAGTTCTATTTAGCAATTCTGTTAGAGGTGTGAGTGCCAGGCAGAACAGGAGTGGAGAGAGCGTGTCTCCCTGGAATATTCCTCTTCTAATGGGGATGGCTTTCGTTTTCACAAGTCCATCTTTTGTTTGGAGCTGTAGCACTGTCTGCCATTTGTTCATTGAGTGCTCTATGTATTTTATGATAATTGGTGCCACCTTGTTTATGGCTAGTGTTTCCAGAATCCACATGTGGGGAACACTGTCGAAAGCCTTTTGGTAGTCCACCCAGGCCATACTGAGGCCTTTCTTCTTTCTTCGGCTGTCTTCAGTTATGGCTTTATTGATCAATTATTATTATTATTATTATTATTATTATTATTATTATTATTATTATTAGGCGGGGAATTGAAAAAACTTCAGTGATTGCAGTTCAAATCATGCCGAAAGCAAATTGTTCATCATAATTTCGAGTTTGACAAATTAGCGATCTAGAGTCGGGAATTATTGGGATTCTCAGAGCGTCTGAGGAAATAACTTGTAGTATCTTTGAATTCTGAAAGCAACGTTCGCCTGCGATAACAGTTGTGCCAAGCTCTATCGACTCTGGAATTCCTCATGCATAACATCGGTGGAGTGAAGTGGGAAGATATGTCCCCATGAATAAGTGTTCATATAAAAAAAAGACTTGCCAAGCCCTTCGTATAGAAAGAGAATTTTCCAAGGGTAAATACAATGAATAAAATACTGGCGTCATGGTCGGATTGTTGTTGTTTAGATTGCTTTTGTACCTGATAAAATGGATCTATGATTGAAAATCTCCCATCATTTATCACATTTCCCTTTGGGAGCAGTTTATCCAAGCATAATATATTTACGAAGGTCGGCATGCAAAGTTCATAGACCGACCGCGATACTCTCATGGAATGTGACTAAATGATATCTATTTTTCAAAATAGTTCCCCTTGTGGTGCACACCCTTCTTCCATTGGTGGTGCAGTGCTTGGTAAAGAGACTGTCATTCTTTAGGTAAAAAGAAAGTCACGAACAGCAGATGTGAGGTCATCATAACTGCGATATTGGTTCACAGCAATGTGCTTTTTCATGTTAGTGAACAGACGATAGTTAGATGGGGCCAAATTCAGAGAATATAGACAGTGATCAATCAGTCCAAAATCACAGCCATGCACAGCAGCTATTGAAACCAAGGACTTGAGTGCTGGAGAACTGTCCTAATGAAACAAGAATACTTCCATCTGCTCTGTTGGGCGCTTGGTCTTGATAGACTTTTGAAATTTCCTGAGCAACATGGCATAGTACGCTCCATTAATGGTGCAGCCCTTTCGAAGATAGTCAATAAACACAATGCCTTTGCATCCCAAAATACTGACACCATCACCTTCCTTGCAGATGAAACGACCTTGGCCTTCTTTGGAGCAAGTGAGGAGCGTTTTCACAGCATATATCGTCTCTTTCTTTCTTGCTCAAAGTGTTGTAGCCAACGCTCGTCTTGGTCAGGAAACGTTCAATGAAACCAGCTGGATCTGTCTCAAACAATATCAGATTTTCTTCTGATATTATCAGCCTGGTGCGCTTTCGATCAGTAATGAGAAAACCTGGCACACAATGAGAAGACTTTGTCCATTGAGCAAGGATATACTGATACCATTAGCTATTTGATTTATAGTCTATCGCCTGCTATCACCATGCGATGAACACAATCAGTGGTTTCCTCATTGGTGGCAGTTGAAGGATGCCCAGACCTTAGATCATCTTCAAGACTTTCCCTTCCCCTCTTAAATCCTGCTGCCCACTGTTGCACTGTAGATGAAGCTGGAGCATCATCTCCGAACGTAGCAAGCATGCCAGTATGTATGTCCTTGGGGACTGAACTCTTTTTTCTGTAAGTACTTGGTAGCACCATAATGCTAAATTTTGTCAATTTTCAAGAGAAGTTGCTGGTAGTTACATTTGAAGTCTTCTTTGAACAGGCAGATGAAAGTTTACCTGGAACAAAACAATGCCATTGTTAAATTTGTTAAAATTAAGGCATGCAAGATTTCACAGCTCTAGCTCCTTCATAGTCAGACTATAAGCTATTCATCTCTCACACGCAACAAGTCCTTCTCTTTTTTTAACCGCAAGGTATGAGCTGAGGGTCATTTGGTTAATATTTCTAGCAAGTCAGGCGATCATCTAGACGTACATTCGTTAATCCATCCAATGAAAAAGAGGGTGGAAAAAGTGTCAGGTTACCACTTTATAGGTTATAGATTTCAAATCTGTTACAGTCATTTTACTTCCTCCCTGGAAAGAAAATATTGAATTTGATATGTGTCAGTTCACATTGATAGGTTTTTACATTCTGATGGGCAATTATTTAAGAAAGATACGAACAAAATCCATCCAACAGACAAATATTTTTTAACAAAGATAGAATCTAGCTCACTGTCATCATGTTATTCACCTCTCTGATCTTTTTGGTCTGCATCATTCACTCGTTTTACTATTTTTGTATATTTTTATTATATTTTCACTTATTTAATCGGTTTTCATTAATTTGTCTGCAACTACGTTCGGCCGCCTACGCTATGAAATTTTGACGATGGCTAAGACATACTTATAACTCCCATGTCCCTTACCCACTCCGATACGACCTACAAGTTTAAACAGATGCAATTTCCCATCAAACTCTGCTTTCTCATGACAATCAACAACGCGCAGGGACAATCAGTGCAAGCGGTTGGTTTGAATCTGACAGAGCAAGTATTCTCACACGCACAACTGTACGTTGTCTGTCCCGACGGTCTTTCTATTTGTGCACCCGAGGGAAGGACGAAGAATGTTGTCTAATTAGAGGCACTCCAACAACGGCAACTTCGACTGCTCCAATTTCAACTCCACAATTATTTCATCGTCCTGCCAACTCAGGTAAGTCCAGTCTTGCTTTGCTCCCCTTACTAATTCACCATGACATTCTTTTTTTTTTCCACCAAGATCCGTCGCCGAAACACCACTTCGTATCCACTTCTTCCTCTTTTTTATGTCTTTCGTTTCTCTCTTAGCGTCGTTCTCTGACCGGGTGAAACCGGGCTTAGCTGCTAGTATATATATATATATATATATATATATATATATATATATATATATATATATATATATATATATATATATATATATATATATATATATGTATGTATGTATGTATGTATATGTTTATATACAGGAAACTATTTTCAGATTGTGTCTCAATATTTTTGTTTTCCAAATAACATGCTGCTTTTTATTATCACAAGGTGGACTATGGTGAAATATAAACCTTTAGATTTTAGATATTATTCGTTCCTTCCCTACCTATGAAGAGTTCTTTCAATTTTAATTCTCCAGTCTAGTTTCATTTTGAATCACTGTTATTAGTATATATCTCAATATTCCTATTGGTTTGTCAAAAGGTAAGCGATGAATCATTACGTAAATTAGAACAATGATCTTTTTTTTTATGTTACTCCGAGTTTCCAGTTGTAAATTACCCAAACGTTTGTGCAATCAGTAGCGTAAAACTTAGAGCAACGTCGCAAGAAACTTCAATTTGAAATAAAGTATATTAATTTAACTTTCTACATTGAATACTTTCCTTTCGTTTGTAAATACATATGTTCACCAAGCCATATAATTTTATTTTAATATGTAAATGAGAATGTAAGATTGCATGTATGTTCGAAGTAGATGAAATTTCGCATTAGGCTATATTTTTTTCAATGGAAAGGTCTAAGGTTAATTGGCTTTCTCTCATGTGTGTCTCTTTTTAGTTTCAGAGAGAAAAAGTCAGACTATTGGAGGCTCTTAGCTACAGCAGTATACTTTGGAACAGGTAGCTGACTATGAAAAATAATCCATTCGAAGTAATAATGTAAATAAGTGCAGTTTTTTTTATAAGAACCTAGAATGTTTTCCGAGAAAATAAAAATAGATGAAAGATTTTATTTTAAGTTCCGTATTTGACTGTCTGCATTTTGCGAAATTTCATGAAACTCAAGTTGAAAATTTCTAGATGCATATGCCGCAATAATTCAAATTGAATCATAATTATCAAACAAAATATAGTCTTTCTTCTTTTTTAAAGGACGTCATCCAAAATATAGTAAAATTATGGGCTTATATTAAGAGTTGACTGGATGAAACTGGAACAATGTACATATGTATGGTGTATGTAAGTTCTTGAGTGTTTGTGCGTAAGCACAAACAAACGCACACACTCATACAAACAAACGCACACACTCATACGCACGCGCACGTGCACACACATAAACACACACATACATACAAGGGTGGGCTGAAAGGCTCATACGCTGACTATAAAGGAGGGATGCTTGAGCAGTGAAATCTTGCATGCATTAATTTCAAATATTTCTATTAATAACCTCATTGTTTCTTTTCAGGTAAACTGCCATATGACTGTTCAAGGAAGACTTCAAAAGTAACAGCTAGCGACCTCTCTTGAAAATGGACAATATGTTGCGTCATGGTGTTATCAAGTACCTGCGGAAAAGGGTTTATACTCCAGCGACGCACATGCTGACATGGCTGCTACGCTACAAGATGACGCTCCTGTCGAGAAGACGCCTTATCACCTGATTAATGGATGATCGAGTATTTCCAGACTCCCGTTCCAAAGAAGGACGAGGTTGTCTTATCTACAGGAAAGGTGACAGCCACATTCTTGAGGGATGCCAAAGGCATCGTGGTTATTGGCTTGAAAAGGGTCCCACTGTCAATGGAGAATACTATGCCAACTTGCTGAGGCAGTTATGAAAAGCTATCATGACAAAATGCCCAGGACATGTGACGAAAGGATTTTTGTTTTATCTAGATAACTCTCCAGCACAGAGTCTTTGATACCAATGTCTGATGTGTGTGACTGTGACTTTGAACTGGTTAATCATACACACTTTTGTTCAACAGTAACACACTCATGCACATACATAGATACACATACACAGAAATGTAAGGCAGTGAATGTGTGTGTGTGTGTGTGTGTGCGTGCGCATATGTGTGTTTGCTGTTCACTGACAAAGCTTTGAGCTGCATTACTTTTGCGAAGTTTTGTCAGTGAACATGTCGTGGTTTCAAAGCGAAGAAAATATTTTGACACGAATGAAATTTTAATGTTCAAGTGAAACTGGTACAACTTAAATACATTGGTCCCTTAACGGTACTACTTAAATACAAGTGTTACGTACAAGACATTTTAAATGTATGCTGTGTGAATATGTAATGACACCCTAAACTTAACCCTAAACACTAACCCTAAAACTAACTTTCCCCTTCATATCGTTACGTAGGTGCATCGGAAACTCTGTATTTAAGTTGTGCCGTGAAACTAACGGTTTCTCTGTGCTCTTGAATGGCTTACAAACGTCTTCCACGCTGCAATTGTTTTTGTTTCAGCACACGATCTGAGATCAAGTCACTTGTTATGCAGAATCGTTAGCGAAATGCTTAGCAGTATTTCGCCCGTCGCTACGTTCTGAGTTCAAATTCCGCCGAAATTTTCTTTGCCTTTCATTCTTTAGGAATCGCTGTAATTGACTTATCTCCAAGCTACATTTGTGCTACACTTGTGATAAAAATTTGAAATAATTATTTAAGATAATGTCAAGGGGATGAGCAGACAAAATCGGTAGCACGCCAGGCAAAATGCTTAGCGACATTTCGTCTGTCTTCATGTTCTGAGTTTATCTTCCTCCAAGATCGACTTCACCTTGCATCCTTTCAGAGTCGATAAAATAAATTCTGGTTGAGTTTGGCATCAATGTAATCAACTTAACCCCTCCCTTGAAATTGCTGGCCAAAATTTTTAATCATTATGTAAAGTAGTTGTTGTGTGATAAGAATGAGCGGAGAGCTGGCAGAAACGTTAGCACGCCGGGTGAAATGTTTAGTGGTATTTTGTCTGCTGCTACGTTCTGAGTTCAAATTCCACCGAGGTCGACTTTGCCTTTCATCCTTTCGGGGTCGATTAAATAAGTACCAGTTACGCACTGGGGTCGATATAATCGACTTCATCCGTTTATCTGTCCCTGTTTGTCCCCTCTGTGTGTAGCCCCTTGTGGGCAATCAAGAAATAAGAATAAGCGGCGAGCTGGCAGAAACGTTAGCACGCCGGGTGAGATGCTTAGCGGTATTTTGTCTGCTGCTACGTTCTGAGTTCAAATTCCACCGAGGTCGACTTTGCCTTTCATCCTTTCGGGGTCGATTAAATAAGTACCAGTTACGCACTGAGGTCGATATAATCGACTTAATCCGTTTGTCTGTCCCTGTTTGTCCCCTCTGTGTATAGCCCCTTGTGGGCAGTGAAAAAATAAGAATAGGCGCAGTGTGGCTGTGTGGTAAGAATAGGTGCAGGTGTGGCTGTGTGGTAAGACGTTTGCTTCTCAACCACATGGCATCTTAGGCAAGTATCTTCTACTACAGCCTCAAGCCAACCAAAGCCTTGTAAGTGGATTAAGTAGATGGAAGCTGAAAGACGACCGTCATATATTAATATATATCTTCTGTGTGTGTGCGTTTGTGTTTGTTCCCCGACCATTGCTTGACAACCAATGCTGGTGTGTTTATGTCCTCGTAGCTTAACGGTTCGGTAAAGACGCCGATAGAATAAGTACTAGGTTTACAAAGAATAAATCCTGGGCTCGATTTCTTCGACTAAAACCCTTTCAGGTAGTGCTGCAGCATGGTCGCAGTCAAAATGATTGAAACAATTAAACGAATAAGAAAAATACTGTCTGATTTGAATTGTATGACTTCTCAACCGGTAAAAAGATAGATATGTATGATTTAATTCCTGTCAAAAATGTTCCTTTTACGTTTTGTTTGTGTTTCTTTCTGTTCGTTTTTGTTTTTAAATTTTGTGGTATTACTATAGCAATAGCAAGATTAATATATTTAAAATGTCAAAAGTTAGAATATAATTCATTCTCAATTTTTTAGTGTTAATCACCGTCTTGAAATAATAAATAATTTTGTTTAACTCTTGGTCATCCTTGATTAATGCTTGCCGTCAGTTTAAACAACGAAGGCGTTTTCGTCACCACTTGCTGCCGGCACTGTATGCAAGCTAAGATCCTTTAACATTGGACAGCGTAAACCTGCCATGATAATATTATCAGCATTCGCGTTCTTGCATCGTAAATACCAAGGGGGTGATATTTTCTTCCGTGAAACTTTTGCGGAGGCGGCTATTTCTGAGCAGTTTAGGTGCTGATGAAATATCGATGTCATACGTGAAGACCATGTAAATGAAGTAGGTAAATATATCATGGACAAAACATTTTTATTTCACGCGTTGGGAGTGGAAGTATGTTAATGCTTTGTGAATGTATTACTACTCAACTGACTTCAGTTAACAAAAATATTATTTTATTTCATTTTTTTTTTGTTTGTTTCTTCTTCATGTATACACAATACATTGCGATGATCGTATTCGCCTGAAGTTCGAATGCCGGTAAGGTCAACTTTAACTACAGTTATGTCCGGACTGATAAAAATAAGACCACACCAAAGCAGTGAGTTGGTAGTATCATTAAATGCTCATCGGCTTTTATTTCGACCTTTGCATTCTGACTGCAACCTTTATGGTGACATTGGCACCAAGCTATATCGATCCTGGCGATGACCTGTCATTGCATAACATTAGTGTCGTGAAGAATAAAGGTAACAAATGTCTGTGAGCATGAGCAACTACAGGCCTGCGTAGACGTGTGCAGATACACGATAGCAATGTGATCATTGACTGGCGGAGCCCTTATTCTTATATGCAATGCTTATGCATCAAAAACGAAATACAACAATGAAGCCAGTCATTATAATAAAAGAGCTTCCGTCGGTAGCGGTGGCCGTTGTAGTGGTAATGATGATGATGATGATGATGATGATGATGATGATGATGATGATGATGATGATGATGATGATGATGATGATGATGATGATACTGGTGACGACGATGACGATGATGATGATGATGAGGATCAGTATGGAAATTATAATTTAAATACGAGTAATAATGGCGATGAAAGAAATAAGAATAGAAAATTCTTGTGTTTACTCTCCTTCTCCATCTCCCCCTTTCACTGTCTCCCACACACACTCACTCATGTACACGCCCTCTCTTCCTCTTTCTCCCTTGCACCTTTTCATCGCACGACGTTTTGTGTGACACTCTATTCTAGAGAAAGCTTCCCTAATTATTTTTCCTCTATCTTTTTTCGATATGACGTAAGACAGCATATGTACTCCCTTTTCCCTTTCTGTATCTCTCTGATAATTTTAAATGTAACCATACTGAAGTAGATATACATTGCTGAAGAGGTTCAACAAGTTTGAACCCTGTCCGATTTTGTTGGATCAGCGATTCTATGACATAAGCTCCACTTCTCTTTCATTGCCCTTACTTTTTTTTTTTTAAGTGAGATTAACTGATATTCTAAAATTCATCTTCTGAGGATAATCTTAGCTAATTGAAATCTTTCTGACTCTACCCCATACATGTGTGTGCATGTATATACATATAACTATACATATAAATATATACATACATACATACACACACACACACACACACACACACACACATATGTATATATATATATATATATATATATATATATATATATATATATATATATATATATATATATATATATATATACCTATACATATACATATATACATACATATATATGCACACACATATGTATTATATACATATATATATATATATATCTACGTCTCTCTCACTCTCTCTCGCGCTCTGTCTCTCTCTCTCTCTCTCTCTCTCTATATATATATATATATATATATATATATATACACACACATACGCACGCACATGTATATATAAATGCATATCTGCTTGTTTGGGTATACTTAGTATATCAGTAGATGACCATGCACACAGAAATGATGGTTGAAGCATCTTGTGTCAGCTATTGATTAATTAAAAGTATAAAAACCGGTAACCATATTAACAGGCAGCTGGAATCATGTATTTCATTAAAAATGTTTCTTGGTTATCTTGAATCAAGTATTAGCAAACCCTATTTTACTGGTTTCTTTGCCTCCCATATTATATAATCTTTAACTGTTCCCTACTTTCCCATCCATTTGTTTCTCTTTCTCTCCAACACTCACTCTACATCTCTTACTCTCTTTGTTTCTCTCTCTCTCTCTCCCTCCCTCCCTCTCTCTCTCTCTATCTGTCTCTCTCTCTCTCTCTCCTTCTTTCTCTCTGTCTCACATACTTTCTTACTCTTATACAGGAAATTTGTTGCATGACTTTGATATGGCTATGTAAATATTTTCTTTATTGATTTATCACTCAGAATATATTTCAAGAATTATGATAAAAAAATATAATAAAAAAATAAAATAAATAAATAATATTAAAAAAAAAACTCACTATATAAGTAGACTGATAAGAACAGAGGCAAAGAAAAAACAGCAGCCAAATAGGAATTTAAAACATCAATAACAAAAACAACAATGAAGCCAATCACCATACTAATAGAGTTTCCGATGGTAGTGGTGGCCGTCGTGGTGCTAATGGCGATGAGAATGGTGATGATGATGATGACGATGATGATGATGATGACAACGACGACGATGCTGATGATAATGATGATGATAATGATGGTGATGTGTCGAGATTATAATTTGGATGGGAATAATGATGGCAATGATGGAATAAGAATATAAGAATAGAAAACATAAAAGTAAATTTTAGGATTGTGATGTTAGCGTAATAACTCGGCAGTACTGGAGTTGGCGGTGGTGGTACCGAGGGCGGTGCTAATGAAAAGAACGATGGTAGCAGCAGTAGTAGTAGTAGTAGTAGTAGTAGTAGTGGTGGTTAAATACGGTGGTGGTAACAAACTTTGATCATAATGAAGATTATGATGATTATAGAACGAAAAGGCTAAACAAAAGTGCTAAAAATAAAAATGTAAGCCAAACAAAATTATGCTTTTGGTCTTCATCTTCAATATAATGGTGAATATTTATATACAAGTTATTTCTTTTGAATTCAGCCCATTCTAATCTGAGACTATTGATGTTACGCCCAAGGAAATTAATGTTGACCACAGAAGCAGCTATTATTTCTTCAATGTTGTTCTTTCTTTTGTTTTGTTTCGTTAGTTTGTCTTGATTTTTTAGTGTTGTTTAGTTGCTGTGTTCAGTCTTTTTTCTGTTTGTTTGTTTGTTTTTGCCTATTAAACCCCCACCGCCAGATTCAGGTAATAATAAGGGGGGGAAACAACAAAAATGAAACCTGATAAAAGACCGTAAAATTATTAGCGATATATTATATGTGTGTGTATGTATATCTATCTATCTATCTATCTATATATATATATATATATATATATATATATAAAAGAATATGTGTGTGTGTGTGTATATATATATGTAAGTATGTACGTCTATATATTTATGTATGTATATATATATGTATGTACATATATTTATGTACATATATGTATGTATATATATATATATGTATATATATGTATATATATATATATATATATATATGTATGTATATATATGTATATATATATATAAATATATATATATATATATATATATATATGTATATTTATGCATATATATATATATATATATATATATATATATATATATATATATATATGTATGTATGTATATATTTATAAATATGTATGTGTATATATATATATATATTCATATATATACAGAGAGAGAAATATATGTATATATATATATATATATATATATATATATATATATATATATGCAGATATGTATGTATGCATGTATGTATGTATGCATGTATGTATGTATCACTGTATTTGCAAATATATATGAATGTACATATTTATGTGCGGTTGCAGAACCACAAATAAACATATACGTAAGCGTGTGTAGCAACATCCACATATTATATATAAGATTGCGTTCACATGTATGTACGAGTGTGTGTATGTGTGTCTGTGTTTCAGTGATATTACCTTCATTGTTTACGGTACACTATTTTCTCTTTTAATAGATTTTATAATTGTTTCTTGGAAAGTAATTAAAATCTAAAAAGAAATCTTGAGATTTAGTTGAAAAGATTCACATGAGTAAACCACATCTTCGTCATCGTTATTGGAACGCCTTCTTCAAGCATGATCCTCGTCTTCATCATCACCTTCATCGACAGCATTGTTCCTGTTGCAGTATTATTATTATTATTATTATTATTATTATTATTATTATTATTATTATTATTATTATTATAATTGTTATTGTTATTATTATTATTATTATTATTATTATTATTATTATTATTATTATTATTATTGTTATTATTATTATTATTATTATTATTATTGTTATTATTATTATTGTTATTATTATTATTATTATTATTATTATTATTATTATTATTATTATTATTATTATTATTATTATTATTATTATTATTGTTATTACTACTACTATTGTTATTATTCGTGTTTTCAATTTTTTATTTGTTTTTTACTTGCTTCCCCACCAGGTGCTACGCTGTGTTTGGCATTGTCTTATATGTATGTAGAGTTGTATTTGAATACTACACCAACAGTTTTGTTTTGTCGTCAAATTGTTATGTTCATTCTGATGTTATTTTAGTGTTACAGCTGCTGTGTAGAATATGTGAAACATGAACTGTGTTTGGTTGGGTTTGTGATTCGTACGTGCTGTGTGATAGGTGTTATGTGTTTTAATGTCAGATAATTGTTTTGTAGAGCATGTCTTAAGTGTGTGAGGATGTAACATTGAGTGGTCATTGCGAAGATTGGGCGTCGTATGACTTGCTATCTGTCATAGTGTCAGGTATCGACTCCACAAGGACATGTGTTATTTTATTAAATTGTGTTTTTGTGGAGTAAGTGTTTTCTTAGTTGCTGTATATCATTTGATGATGATTGGTGGAGGTGCAATGGCCCAGTGGTTAGGGCAGCGGACTCGCAGTCATAGGATCACGGTTTCGATTACCAGACCGGGCGTTGTGAGTGTTTATTGAGCGAAAACACCTAAATCTCCACGAGGCTCCGGCAGGGCATGGTGGCGAACCCTGCTGTACTCTTTCACCACAACTTTCTCTCACTCTTTCTTTCTGTTTCTGTTGTGCCTGTATTTCAAAGGGTCAGCCTTGTTACACTGTGTCACGCTGAATACCCCCGAGAACTACGTTAAGGGTACACGTGTCTGTGGAGTGCTCAGCCACTTGCACGTTAATTTCACGACCAGGCTGTTCCGTTGATCGGATCAACCGGAACCCTCGACGTCGTAACCGACGGAGTGCCAACAACAACAATATCATTTGATGAGGATGTTCTAACGAATTGTTCAATTGTTTTCTTAGTTGCTGTATATCATTTGATGAGGATATTCTAACGAATTGTTCAAGTTGTATGGTAAGTCTGTGGTGGCAACTGTATCGGATCTAAGCTACCCGCACTTGGAGAGCTGTATTTAGCAGATTTATCTTCGGGAATGTATGTATAAAGTTTTGGATATTTGTATTTTTTTTTTACGCTCATGTTTTTTGTGTGCGTGCGTCCGTGTGTACGTGTGTGCGTGCTGTGATATATTATTTGCAGCTGGTCCATTCTCATAATGAATTATGCTATTTACTTCTATTCCAACATCCTTGTATTTCGACAGTTTGTCGACATCCTTCCTTAGGGATGTTTCAGATAGAAATGGATCATGTTACATTTCAGAGTATGAGAATGTTCATTCTCTTCCTTGATGTTTATATCTTGATAGCTTTACTTGATTTTGATTTCAATCTGGAGTAGCATGTCCATAATAATTATTAGCAGCTCTTTGTCATATACCATATTTTAT
Source organism: Octopus bimaculoides (assembly GCF_046866305.1). Lineage (NCBI taxonomy): Eukaryota > Metazoa > Mollusca > Cephalopoda > Octopoda > Octopodidae > Octopus > Octopus bimaculoides. The sequence continues at coordinate 57,686,188 of NC_142930.1, read as the reverse complement.
GCGTGAGACAATGCGCTTAATTGTTTTTCCCGTCTCCACATATTCTATAGTCTCTTTCATTAATTATTGTATGCCTCACGCTCAGAATTTTCACGTTAGTAAAAATAGAAAAAGGAAAGAAAGAAAGGAGTTACTGATTTACTTAATGATCCTGAAGACCGGATGAGTCGATCTCCATGAAATATTGTGGATTCTCTAGGAATCCATTTAAGACCTGAAGCTGAACCTTCAACAGATACTTCCCACATCATTGACAATTATTTTGTATTGTCTCCTAGTCCAATTTTTATTTTCAAATTCTGTGGCACATTGAAAGCGTTGGATCTGAATACATTTCTATCTATAGTTCTATATTCAAGAGATGAGGAATTATGTACATTATTTATATTATTTACATTTGATGGATATTTGTCTTCATATTTTTTCGGCTGATATACCCTCCAGCCTTCATCAGGTGTCTTGGGGAAATTTCGAACCTGGGTTCTAATTCCTAAGGTATTTTTCTATGTTAATTATTATTATTATTATTATTATTATTGTTGTTGTTGTTGTTATTATTATTACTATTATTATTATTATTATTATTATTATTATTATTATTATTATTATTATTATTATTATTATTACTATTATTATTATTATTATTCAGGTCACTGCCTGGAATCGAACTCTTGATTAAGAGAACGGGCTACTAAGCCCAAAATTCCGAGTTCGATTCCAGGCAGTGACCTGAATAATAATAATAATAATAATAATAATAATAATAATAATAACATCGAAAAATACTTTGGGAAAATTCCCAAGACACCTGATGAAGGCTGGAGGGTATATCAGCCGAAACGTTGTATTAACAACAAAGAAGATGAGGACAAATATCCGTCAAATGTAAATAATTTAAATAACGTACATTTCTGTCTGTTTAAATTCCTGCCTTTTTCTTTGTGTGATCAAGGACATCAACATTTTGTTCGTGCTCTCAGTCAGCACAAACTTTGGGATGGGTGTGTTTTATAGTTGTGTTTGTGTGTGTATCTGCTGGTACTACTAACGCGTGTGTTTTCATTTTGTTGACGTCGGTACAATTAGTAGTGGTGATAAATGTGTGGATTTCTCTGTGTTGTGGCTGTAGATTCTGTAATAATGTTTGTTTTCGTTTAGAGAAAATGTAGCATTTTAAAGAACATTTGTCGCCCTTCTATATGTTTAGAAAGATCTGATGCATGTGAGGGTGCAGATGTGTTTTCAGATGTGCTCATGTGTGTGTTTCTGTTTAAAAGAGGTGGGTGATAGGGAAAGCTAGTGAGGGCGTGAGAGAGAGAGAGAGAGTGAGAGAGAGAGAGAGAGTGAGAGAGAGAGAGAGTGAGAGTGAGAGAGAGAGAGACTGAAGATATTCCTGTATGACTTATTTCGGTTGTGTTGTTGCAGGTGTCATTGGCTAGATGGGTCGGTCTGGCATCCTTTGCACATCCTACTGTTTAATCTAGAGGAGGATCTCAGTCCTAACAACCCAAACTCCCTCTCCGAACTTCTATGTCGAAGAGGGTGTCACTGACAACCTAGATAACACAAGCCAAAACCTATTACATGTCAAACCAAGGTGGAATTCTCTATATTTTAATGAGATTGTTCTTTCTCCCTAAATATTTTTTGGTAGAAGGTGAATTCTCTGTCACTTATCTAGAGGAGGATTTCACACTTCAGTAGGAGGATTTCACACTTCAGTAGGAGGATTTCACACTTGAAGAGGACCTAGCACGGTCCCGAACTACTTCGACTTAGTCACTTGAACTATAATTTCCCCCATATGCTTGAACGTACTTTCCTCTTCAGTATCTGTTGCTGATTCTAGTTGTCGAATTTTAACCGACACACCATTGTCGTTTGGGCTGTTGCTCCCAAATTCTCAGCAGGAATGGCAACTTTTGCTTTCTTCCTGTAGACTACCACAAATTTTGCTGCCTCTTTGAGTCCTGTTATCTTGTCGCTAAGCAGAAAGCAAATACAGAAAAGGAAATCTCTTTGGATATGTTTCTTCAATTATAATTTGAAAACAGTTAAAATACTATATCCGCAAAGTTGACGTGTTTATTATATCTTCATATTAAAGGTGTAAACCTACTCATGCACGCTGTTTTCAGCGGCAATGTGTAGGAAATATCACCAAACGAATTCTGGATGAAAATGTCATGTCCATATACATATTTCTCTTTATTTAGTCGTAGGTTATGCTTCGGTTTTAGTTCTTAAATTCACACCAACAGTTGCTGAATAACTTTGTCATTCTTGGTATAAATCAATTTTTCCTCGAAAGATTATGCAATAACTGTTATATTATTTATAATAATTATGCATCATAAGACTTTATGTGTTGTAGAAAGGTATGTTGTGAGTTTGTAGATTTTGGAGCTTACATTTTCTTAGTTTGGGAGATAAACATACTCTTGGATTACTTTAATGAGCCAGTCAAGTGTTGTTCTTGTCTCTGTTAGTATCATATTAAACATCTTATGTCGTTTATCAAGCATAATAACCAGAAGATTAGAATCTCATCTTATTTTAAAGCCTTACAGTCGCTTCTTGCGTTATCTGGGTTATTTCTTCTGTTGTTAGTACTTCTCAGGATTGTCGAGTTACCATGTTCGTTGTTTAGAACAATAGTGTCTGTAATAGATCCTTCGCTGCGCATACAATTCAACTCAATTCTTCTGCTCTTCTTGTTTTGGGATCATGAATATTTACGCTCCGTAAATTCTGACTGTACGTTGTATATATATGTCTATTAGAAATTAGATGTTAGAGCTGTAGAATACTTCCTCAGAAAACCAAGTTGTTATCTCGCCTAAATTAAGAAGATACAGCTATTTTTCTGCCCAGTGTAATACATACATACATACATACATACATACATACATACATATATAACTACATACACACACACACAAACACACACACACACACACACACACACACACACACATATATATATATATATATATATATATACATGTATGTTGGTGTGTTTGTGTGTGTGTGAAAAATATCAATAATTTTGACATCTGAGGAAGGGTGTGCTAAAATGGGGTAGAGGTAGCGTTAAAGCTGTCGTTTACTTCAAGGAATTTGCTTGACAAATCAAATTACTTTCTTTGAAAGTTTCTGGAATAAACTTGATAAATAATGTGTAGGTGTTGACACCGACAACACAAATAGCGCCAAGGTACAGCAAGCAGTCGGGTGAAATCGGTATCGGTATAACTATAGCGACATTAAAAGTCGAACAACGACAAAAACAACAACAACAACAGCAGCACCACCAATAGCAACAACAGTAAGAGCAGCAACAATAGTGGCAACAGTAACAAGAAAAAGAAAAGTCTTACAATATGAGAATGGAAAGGATAAAAATATCAATATCAACAAGAACGAAAACGAAAAGGTCGGGAATGTCAGCTAAAAGTGAAACTAAACACGCAACACTAACATCATCAACAACGAAAAGAAAACAGAAAATAACAATTACAACTACATCCACAACAATTTCAGTAAAGGCAACAACAATAATAACCAAGATATGCACCTCTGTTAGCAGAGACATCAGTACTTGGATTGAATTAACACTTTATTTCAAAAGTGAACAAAAACGGTGAGCACAACCTTACGCAAAGTATCCTGAGGTGTAGAATTGTTCGGTAAATATTGCTGTCGCCTAAAGATGCATAAAGAAAACGAAAACTATGTAAAACATTCTACCGACTAAAGTGGAAAGTGTCTGAAAAGTCTATCATTAGCTAAATCATAAAAAATAAATTAGATGAATCAGTTCAAAACCTCGTTTTCAAAACATGAGAAAGTTACCCCAGTAACCCAAATTTTATTGAAGAATTTAGTCTAATTTCTATTAAAGACGTGATTTATAAAGTGATGCACATTTGAATCAGCTACCACTTACATTCGAAACTTTTTGCACAAAATACAGTTTATTCTCAAGAGCATAATGTTTATAAAAAGCAGAAAGCAAAAGTATTTCAATTGCTGTGGTACAAATCATTTCAAGATTTTGTCTCCTTGTAAAACAGAAGCTACAAACAAAATACTACAAATACTTGCGTCAAATAAAGGAACAGCAGTAAAAATGTGAGAATAAAATAAACAAACTATGGCAGCCATGTCAGTGAAAATAAAGGCATCAGCAACAAGAAACTGCTACAATTTAGTCTCATAAGATTCTCGTAGAAGTGTCTTCGTGGGTTGTTTGTTTCGAAACAAAATATCAGAAACTCCCATGAACTTTCCGTTATATCTTATTTAATGTAGAAATTCTGGTTATCGAACTGGTGAAATTGTTGAATACAGAAGACTGGAAATCATTAACTGTAAATAGTTTTTACTCATCTAAGAATGATGGAATGATATCCGTCAATTGTTTTAGTCCTGAACCATGCTGATCAGAATTCAGCCCTGTTTAAATATCATTCGGAAACCTCGTTTTCAACTGGCTAGTGAGATGATGGATATAACTGTGAGTAGTGATATGAATAGTAATTTTTATCAAGGTGAGTTCGTAAAGATTTTAGTCATCAAAATATATGCGTGTGTGAGCAGTGAATGTATGTATCCAGAGAATGCAGGAAATAATATGGCGAATTACAATATTTCGGATAGTTCACGCCTTCCGGTTTCTCAAGTTGTATGCGTGTAGACGCTGTTGGCCAGCTTCCAATAGCTCAAGATTTTCAAGTTTTGTGCTGTTGGCTTCTTCAGGGTCTATAACACTCGTTCCGGACTCGACTGCCGGTGGTTCCGCATTGAAATCGTTCACAGGATCCTAGTTGCAGGTATCAAGCCCGGTTGATGTAACGGAAAGCTGCGCATCTTCCCCCGGAGCCAGATATTTCAACGAAACCGCTTCCTTCTTGTCACTCGATAAGTGTACTTGGGCGTACTCTGGAATACATTCAAGTAACTCAACCTCTTCTACTGCTCTGTCGCATTTTGAAAACTGCGGTTGTTTCTTTAGGAGCCCAGGTCCACTCTTCACTAGCCATTCTGGTAGTAAGAACCCAGAGGTTGAGCAGCGGTGAAAACTGAACAGCCTCTTGTGAGGCTCGGTGTTAGTGGCCGTACAGAGGGGTGAGCCAATAGAATGTAGAGCATCAAGGAATACGTGCTGCTAGTGACTCGCACTTAATCCTGCAGACTTCAACGCTAAAGTAATGGATTTTGCATAAGGTTGAGTTGAGGCTTTTGACGTGACTATTCCCGTACTGAGATATTTTCTCAACCAGTTCATCGATGCGTGGCACAGAGTAAGGGTCAGCTTGTGTGTATCGATTGAATGTCTGACTACAATCGATTATCATTCGTCTTTTGTGTCTTCGACCACTAGTGACTAAATCTTGCCCTCCAAGCAGAACGAGATGTTTCCGATAAACGATGACTGACTACATCTTCGATAAATTTCTGATCCGGCAATGACAGCCGCCTGAATTTAGCAGCAATATGTTTTGCAATGTGGTGAAAACGACCCTAATAATGAAAGAGTATCAATGCGAACCGCGACAAGTCACTGAAATGGAGGCCTGGGACTCCCGAAAGCTATGTTTACATGTTCATGCTATTTCAAAAATCATTATCACAATAGACCAATTTGGTGAAATAGTAACCTCGTGTAACGCTTGACAAGGTTGTAGAGGCCATCGAAATAAGAGTGTTTGATGGATGGATGCCCCAACCATGTGAGTGTACAATATGAGATGATATGTAACTATCGGAGCTTGAAGTATCACACTATTTACGTACACTTTAAGAACGACAGAAAACAATGACGCCAGAAGTGCTGCTGAGAATATGGCAATGTGAGATTTGTGTATGAAATAAAACATTTGTTTGTGGGAGATGATTGACATATCTGCAGGAAATGATCAACTTTGTTACAGGCTTTACATTACTCTTCCTGAGATGGGCACTTGGAACGTGGGTGTGTTTTCTAATCACAGAAAAACATTTAGGTGTGGCGGCTGCTAAATTTGTGTCATGTATAGTTTCATGTTTGGGCTGGAAAGAGATGCAGGTTACGTAACACAAGACTCATTATGGGGAATAACTGATCGTATGTAACTTATGGATTGAGCTTCTGCAGTCTCCAACGTCTTTGCTTGGATGAAGGCCGGGTCAAGGTCTAGGTTATCCTGTTCCAATAGCCGTTGGCGTATGTTACTAGATTGCGTACTACTGATGAAGGCATCTCTTGTAGCTTCATTGAGATGTTCAGCAGCCGGAACAGCTTTGTCACTTTAGTCTTTCGCCAGTAATTTGAGTTTCTGAAGGTACTGATCAAAATCTTGGCCGTATTTTGCTTGCAAGTGTACAACAGTAGACGCGCACACACCACATTCTTTGGTTTCTTACAGCGAGATAAGAACGTCGAGAGCTCTGTCATACGTGTCGCAGTCCGTAATATACTCGAACAATTCGAAGCCGATGTAATTCGCGAGCAGCTGGGACTTATCTTCTTCCGCCGCGCTGAGTGATTCTAGATAGTTAGTAAATGTAAAATACCAATTTTTCCACCTTTTTCCAGAAGTAGGTATGCATGGGGCAATATGGAAATTTTCTGAGTGTAGTGCATTGTCCATTAGAAGAGTAAATTGTAGAAATCCTGGTTATCGAACTGGTGAAATTGTTGAATACAGAAGGCTGGAAATCATTGGTTGTAAATTGGCTTTACTCTTCATAATTTCTTCTGCTCGATGATATTCTGTATCCTAAAAATTATTTCATAACAATGCTGCTCTTGCTGGAAACTTACCGAAACTTGTCTTTTTGTAGTGTTGCTTCAATGATGTCACGATGTCCCCGTAATCGTCTGCTAGTAAATATCTTTCCTAGGATTGAAAACAATATAGCAAAGGACTAGTTCTAATAATCGGCTTTCTTCTTTGTTTTCTTCGGCAGTTTGAAGCACACACCTTGCTGCGACATTTCTAGTAGTCATTGTTGTTGCTTGTATCTGTTCAGTGGCATGGTCAATATTACGGAACTCCAGCTTCAGTGCTTTAGTAATTCAATTGATATCTGATCCAGACGAGCAGCTTATATTGACATTTCAATTTACTTCTTCATCTCTAATGTTTCATCCCGGTTGATGTGATTCACCAAAAAATTCGAACGCTGCTAGTGGAGATGGATGGTTCAGTGTCTCCTTAAAGTATTCCCCCCTAAAAAGTATTTTTCTTCTGTTAGCAAGAGCACTTTCCCATTCTTTTCTTTTACTAGAAAGTTCAGGATAATTTTGTGTCAACCAAGTTCTCTAGCAATTTTGAACTCTGTCTTCCTATCATTTTGGCAGCTTACCTATTTTGTTTCATTTCTTTTTCCCTTAATTTACACTATCTTCTCAGTTCTGATAACTACCAATTTATTTCCGTCACTTGGGATCTTTAAATTGTAACCTTTGAATTGTTTATCACTTGTTGCACTTTTCTAGTGTAAAACACTGTAATAACTTTCCAGTTTGCAATTTCTAGTTTGATTACTACATTCAAAGTCGCCCTTTTTATCGAGAGATGATGATCCTTTTGGCTTTCAGCTCCTTCACACCTGGGGCGGAGCTTTCTTCCCAATACAATCGCCTTATTATATTATTTTGAATAAATTCTCTATTTTCTTTTAAGGATAATCTATGTTGTTAAGATGGTATTTCACACAGAATATTCTTTTTATGGTGGGCTTTCATAACAATAATCAGTAGATTAACCTTTATCTTTCAATATGCATAATTTGATAGAACTCAGAATGTGGTGAGTTTCTAATTCTTCAAGTTCATTGCCTAGTTAAATGTTTTGCCAACATTATTAATATTTTTAATGTTTCACCAACATGTTTCTAATAGACATTTATGATTCCCTCCTAGATGTACCGCAATGTTCCTCAGCCACGTGTTGCAGTGTCTTTTAGAGTAAAGAGTTGAATTAGTTTATTTTGCTTTATATGTTTGATTTGCTACAAAAATATGTGTAAAATTTGAGATATGTGTTGGCGGTGTGGGAAATGTGTTGTAGTAGGTGTCAATAATGTTGGAGTATATATTTTGTTTCTTTTACTGAGTGGTGATTATGTCGTGTACGAAGAATTTATTGGCTGTTATGTAAGTTGCACTATTTTATTGATCAGATGATTCTATAGGGAATGTATTGTCTATGCTTCTGGGAGTAAAGTGTGTGAGTTATGTTACTGAAGGGAAAATTTCATAAGCAGGACGTGGGCTGTAGTCAACAGTAATATAATTTGAATTGTTACCAGAGTTGTAAATCATATTATGGTTTGTAATTTCACTGAGCCATTGAGGGTTTTACTTAGATTTCTTAATGGATCAGAGTTACCTAGAAATAGATTGATGATATTGGGATATAGGTGTTTTCCAACAATATTCATTTTTATTTTTTACTTTATGGGAATATGATTGTCTTTCCGTACTGACATGGCATGTGTGGTGAACCTCATGTTTACACAGATAATTTTTGTCCTTGATTAACAACTATTATTTCTTAGATCCTTACCACTAGAAAGTAAGAAAAATGGTTAATATTTCCTTCAAACTTTGCTTCTGTTGCATTTATTCAAACCCGAAAGAATCGCTCTCAACACATTACTATGATACTCCCCGCTGCTCAAGTGGTTAAGATCAAGCAACTGACAAGCAAATCTGTGGTACTGAGCAGAATATTTGCTATAACCATATTTCTGCATCAGCAACTCAAAGATGAATCCGTCTGAAACGTAATGAAAAACAGATCAGTTTCAAAATATTGATATCCAGGTCACAGAATTAAAGTTTGAAGGGAACAGTAGGCATTTCCTTTGATTTTTAGATAGAAATAAATAGGAAATAACATTTACAGATCAATGACAAAAAAACATAATAATAATAATAAATTTATAGAGCTGGCTTTAATTATCTCTCTACTTTCGTGTGATATGAGCTAATTTGAATAACCTATCGGTATAATAGGAATGTTATTATATCGTGTTTAAACGCTTTTAAACATGTTTCTTCTCCATAATCAGAAATAGCCCCATGATCTTAAGATATGTGCAACATTATATTTTTTAATGTAGAATCGTGTTTACATATTGCATAAATTTTTATTTGTTTTGGTATTTGTTCTATTGTGTACAGTGCACATAGTTCTATTTTGTACAGTGCACATAGTTCTATTTTGTACAGTGCACATAGTTCTATTGTGTACAGTGCACATAGTTCTATTGGGTACGATGTGATTTTAGAGTTTCCTTTGTCGTACAGAGTATGTGTAATGCAAGATGTGCCATCTTGATGGACGGTGTTGGTTTAGTACATGTTGTGCAATAGGTGTTATATATTTGCATGTCCAGTGTTGATTGCGTTCACTATATGCTTGGAAGGTTTGATTACATAAACAGGTGCTACACGGAACGAGAATTGTGGTATTACATATGCACATGTGCTTACACACACACATACATACCTATAGTACATACACACACACACATACATATGCATGCATACCTTTGCGCGTATGTATGTATATATGTGTGTGTGTGTGTATCTCTCTCTCTCACTATTTATATATCTCTCTCTCTCTCTCTCTCTCTATCTATCTATCTATCTATATATCTAACTATATATATGTAATTATTTCAAATAAACGAATAATAGCAAAATTAACAATAACAGACCGCAAAAGTCCGTGCACAAGGAATGTATTAGCTAGACACTCAGTAAAAGGAGAGTTTTTCACGTTTCGATCATAGATATGTATACATTGTAAGGAATGTGCTTTATGTGAGTTGCTATATTTTCCTAGGGGATGACTGGAAATTGCTGTGTACAGATTGTGTATTTAATTGTAATTTTGAAATGAAAATGTAATGCTATGGCTGCGTTTAACACGGTTATATTCTGAACCCGGGTACATTTTTTCTATATTTGTTCATTGGTTCGTGTTCCTATTATCCAGGCTGTTCTTAACATTTATATCGCCTAAAGAATGTTTGTTTTCATATAAATGTCTCTGTATACGTTACTAGTTTACACACCAGCTTCCTAAGATGTCAAAAATAACAGATAAGTCTATCAGAGTACAGACTTTTTGTTTCAGTTTCAGATAATTATGTGGTCGTTGTCACATAGTATGATAGATATATGTTTATATCGATAATTCACTCGATACTTCACGCTGAAGCATCGATATACCCATGGTCATAGCTACCAACAGCATCTGCTTGTGAATATTGTTTGACATAACAAGGATTGGTGAGCCGGAAATGATGCGCTCAATTGTTTCCTGTGCAGATTGCAAATTCTCATATCATGTTACATTTCCTTTATTCTGTTATTTTCTATTGTAATTATTTGTGCTATGTATTAGTTGTATGTAGCTAAAATCACAACTTTCTCATGCTGCCCTTAGCACAGAGATTTTGAGACATTGTCGGCTTCCATTTCAGCTTTTTTTTTTGTATATTTTGGAATTACATTATAATTTTGCTCTTATTTTTTGTTAATATTTTCATTTTTATCATTATCTAACCATCTTCCTCGCGTATAGTTAGTTTGAAGTTGAAATTTTATTGTCTCTTTTATATATAGACAAATGGGATTTTTTTCGTTCTCACTTATTATAGTAATGAATTATCCTTTGCTTGCTTCTAAGTAATTTTATTTCCCACAATCATTTCTTTGTTGATCCTTTCCATCTGAATGAAACCCGTCCTGTCTCAATGTAGGTTAGATATTTTCTATCAATATAAGCTCTGCGCTAGTAACTTCAGAACAGTGTTAGTAGCTACTATTTTTTCTCTCTAAGCAATTCAATTCAATTAACTTTCAGTTTCCCTTTTGAAAGCCGTTCTTTTTAACTGAAATGGCTAGGATTTTATATCAATTATCTTATTTCTTGCATTGAGTGCACTTTTTAATACCGAGAATCTGTTTCCTCTATTGAATTCCTTTACGGTTTCTTTTATTTCCGTTTGCATCCTATCGGTTTTTCTACCCTAATTATTTGATTGGGTAGTTCTTGTATAATTCTCAGATTTCGATATCTATATCTAATTTAATGTTCTCAAATTTGCATTATTTGCCTTGTTTTAGCGCATATTTTGTGCTCATTCTTCATTTTATGTCTTGGCTGAATTTACTAATCTTTCATGAAAACAAATGAATGACGAGACTGTGACCTGATAGACCGAATTAAGTCAGAATATAAATTATTTTTCCAAAGATGCGTTACGTACGCGAAAAATAGAGCTAAATAGCAAGCTTATGACAGATAATGAAGAAAACGTAAGGTGTACTACAAGGAAATTATTAATGCCAGCTATGCTTTTGATCATCTAAATTATGAAACATTGTGTATGCCCGAAAAAAATGGGTATGCCAGAAGTCTTAGATTTTTTGTGACCAACATATTATTCAAAACAATAAGCTATAGTAAGAGCAGAATTTTGAGTAACAAGGATTTGTTGTCGAGTTGCTTAGTTCTATAGTTTTAACATAGGCAGTGAAAGTAACAGACGGTAAGTGATATTGGATGAGATAGGTCGATTTAAATTACTGGAACAGACAATTAACAGTCTGAGTTACGCGGATGACACAAGTATGCTTGCAGAAAATGAAAAAGGTCTCAAAATATTGCTGAAAAAACTGACAGAGGAAAATGAAAAGGCTGCATTTAAATGAAACTTTAAAATATTTACAATTAAATCAACTTCGAATTTAAAGAAATTTAATATTGGAGATCAAACAGTAGAAGTAGTGGGCGAGTTTATTTTTGAAGGTCCACGGTTGAAAGAAGTGAGAGGTATTAAAATTAAATTTAAAAAGTATGGCCCTTAGAAAAGCTACTATGATGGGACTAAGAAAATTATGAGAGATAAAGAAGTGTCGCAAGCAACAAAGGAGGGATTGTTAAAATCAATGATATACCCATTAATGATGTATGGATGCGAAAGTTGGGCAATTAACAAACAAGATAGAAGGCAAATTGATGCATTTGAAATGTGGTGCTACAGAAGATTATTGACTGTTTCATGGACGGGAAAAAATACCCAAAACAGATCGATACTGCAGCAAGTAATACCTGACAGTACTTTAGAAACATTGATTGTCAAACAATGATTAATATTCTTTGGTCACGTTCTCAAAGCGGATGATATCGAAAAAAAGAATTATGTTAGGGAAAACTAAAGATTTAAGAGAAAGAAGGCGGTCATGCATGAGGGGGTGGGATGAGGTAATAGTAACGAATAGGACGACTTTCCTTAGTTAGTTCCAAATGGGTGTGGGTAATAAGCAGAGAAGCAGAAAGCAGAACACAAAAAAAAACAAGCAAACAAAAGAAAAAAAGCAGTATGAATTTGTGGAACAAGAATTAGTAGGTTGTTTTCAGCAAGGTATTATCCTTTGAAAATATCCTGTGCTATTTTCATTCTATAATTCTTAATAGACTCAGAAATTCGCAGAAGTGTAGAAGGATAATGATTCTCATGGAATCATTATTCATTCTTATGGGTAAAGGGTTGATTTTATTTTTATTCTTTGGATTTGTAGTACCTTTACTATTTTCCATTTTAACATATCATGATCGATGTACCGTAAACTGTATTGAAGTAGTTTTATTTGTTAGAAGTGTCTCCAGTGGCCAACAGTGTCACACTCTTTCAAATGCTTTTTGACAATCAATCCAAGCCATGCTGAGGTTCACTTCCTCCTTTTTGCTGACCACTTCTAAGAGCAAGTACGGTTCTGTGCTAATACATTATTGTCTCTCAAGGGAATAACCAGTCTGTTGTAGATTATAGAAGTAAGAATTTTTATATATCAAGCAGGTTATAGTCCAGTAACTATAGGGTATCTACTATCTTTTAATTTTTAGCAATTAATGCTGATTTCCGTTCCCGCATGCATTAACTCACTGATTCATTGAATGCTGCTGCCACACGTCCACGGATACTGATAAGGCATTTCAAAGAAAAGGAGCTTTCCAATTTCAAAGTCTAGCACAAGGCCAACACTTTTGGGGAAGGGGTGAGTCGATTACATCGACCTCAGTGTTCAGCTGGTACCTATTTTTAAATCGATTCCGAGAGGATGAAAGAGAAATTCGACCTCCGCGGAATTTGTACTCAGACTTGTAATCGACTAGTCCAATACCCCAAAATTTCAAGCCTTCTGTCTTTAGTGGAAAGGATTACTGTTACTATCATTATTATTATTATTATTCCTTCGTAATACGGTGTAGATAAAAATGCACCGGAGTCTTTAGTTATCTGTGAAGTCATAACAAGGACCTCAGACAGATAATACTTCCTTAAGATGTACGCTGTGCCCAATAAAGCTGATTTTTGCAAGACATCAATCATGCATGGGATTTCCAGTTGCCCTCAGAAGTCGTGAAGTTTCAGTGGGATTGAGTCCAACGCTTCGATCACCACTGATATCACTTTTACATTATCCTCTCACATTTCATACAGTCTTACCATTTCCACTTTGAATTCAGAGTATTTAGTGATTTTATCAACCTCTTTATTCCCAACATTCATGTCATTTGCTATGGTTACATCAATGATCTGACAGTATTTGTCTCTCTTATTCAATATGACAATACCCGGCCGACGGTGTTCGATTGCACTATCCGTCTGAAAATCATAGTCCCAGAGTATCATTACTTTTCCACATTCCTGTATAACTTTACTTGGTACATGCTCATACCAGTCGTCTGTTACTTCATATTGGTATTTACGGCATAAGAGCCAATGAAGATGCACACACACACACACACACACACACACACACACACACACAAACACAAACACACACACACACACACACACACACACACACACACACACACAGTTTATCATGGCGGCGTTTGTATTCTTTTTGCGCAAGGCTCTCACATCCACTTACCAAGTGGGTCACATTTCCACACCCTTTTCATAGTCTGTATTTCTGGGTGTCAGAAGTTTTATAGATGTTATACTTCACTTAATTGGTAGCGAATGCCGTGTCTTGTGCAGCAATGATCAGACTTTCGGTGGTACGCTTCAAAGCACCTCGCTCAAGCCATACCCACGATGCTGTATTATCCTTAACGTCTTGTGTATTCCTTTCAAACTGTCCATGCATTCTCATTTCAAGAAGGTCTTCTTTTCTCTCCTCCTCAGCTCTTTGGTTAAACTCTTCCTTGCCCATCATTTCATCTGCATTTACACCCATATCTTTCGCGGCATATTACAGCAGGTCTTCATCACTATTTATCAAATGCTTGGGAAGCGTTCTCCTTTCACTCCTTATACAATGGTCTATACTAATTAGTCCGCTGCCACCATTCCTTCTTTTCATATGCAGTCTCTTTACGTTTGGTTTAGGGTATAACGCCCCCTGCAGCGTCATCAACTCTCTCGTCCTTCTACCCCTTTCTCCAAATTTCAGACTTTGTGCTTATATTAGAAATGATTATTATTATCATTATTATTATTATTATTATTATTATTATTATTATTATTATTATTATTATTATTATTATTATAATTATTAACTGTTAGAATTTCATATAAAAAATTAATTCATAACATTCCGATTTCAAATTACGTCGCGTCGACTTTGCTTTTCATCCGATGGGTTTCAATGAAACTAGTACCTTTCAAGTACTGCGTCGATATCATCAATTTACCCCCATCTTCAACTTTGCCAGCCTTATACTAAAATTAGAATTGTTATTTCATCATCATCATCATCATCATCATCATCATCATCATCATCATTATCATCATCATCGTCATCGTCGTCGTCGTTATCATCATCCTCGAATGTGTCATCGTCGTCATCATCATCACCATAATCATGATTATCACGTAAAAGTTTCGTGTACTCACTTCTTCCTGAGTTCTCCTAATTTGAAGTAGGTTTGGTTATAACACTTTGTTTTCTTTACTTAATAGCATTTTACGCAGAATATGCTTCAATGTTTTGATTTGTATTATTAAAATGTTCTAGGATATTTTTTTATTCTTTCTCCGTACTCTGCAGCACAATTATTGGTGATCCTACAATAGCTGGGACTATATTTGTTTCTATTCTCCACATTTTCCCTGGTTGAATTTCAGATCCTTGTATTTCGAGACTTGTTTTGTCCCTTTTAACGAAATGTTACTGTTATTTGGGCAAGCCATTATAGTCTGACCAACTTGCTCTTAACTCTATGCTAGCATATATTCGCATGCCGTAACGAATTACATGTATTTCACTTTCTGCTGCAGCCTCCAGCACACACACGTTTCATTTTTCTGCAGTTGGTGACTTTATTTCATTCCGTATGTTCTAATTATGTTATGTAGTAACTCTGTCATGTTTACTAATATATTATGAAACAAACAGTCTGATCGACACATCAAACAGCATACCTCTGTCAATGTTTAACTGGGAGAAATCAAAGCTAAACTACAAATACGTATCAGGCTTTCACTTTGCTCTTTTGGTTATGATCTCGAAGCTAGGTGTGGTTCTGTCATTTGTCACAATCCATCTACTCTTTAATTTATTTTTGAACAAAAATAAAAAATGTAGGGGGAGTGCTTTCAGTTTTTTTTTATGCCTTCATTTTAAGTGCTCTCTGTTTTAACTATATTTCTAATTATTAAATCACTATTGTTGCACTAATCTTTTCAGTAGTGTAAGCTGTTTAGTGCTAAGTGTATTTGTGTTACGTGAGGAATCCGTATGTAGAGTACCTATCTCTGTTAAATATATTGAGTGTTACCTATAGTTGCCGACATGTTTTAGAAATTATTCCCGATTTAGACGATTTTTGATAGTAAAGTATTGCTTTTGTGTAATTATGGATAGTGAGAAAATGTTGTAGCACATTTCTGAGTCACACTTTTTCCACAGATCGTTCCCTATACAGAATTGTAGATCTGGGTCAAGTGAAATCCGTGTCAGAGCGCCTGGCATAGGGAATTTTCACAAGCACTCATAATTCTCAACAAACGAGAAATGTAGTAAATGGTATTCCAACTCTTGTTGTCTAGAAAAGGTTGATTGTGAACAGGATAGACGCAACCTCACTGAGTCTCTTAACGTCAACTAGGGTCATATCAGCAGACTATTCCGAAAGATGTTTAGTCCGAATTGTAGAAAGCTCCCAGACATGCCTGACTAGCAATTCTGCAATCCATAGAAATGCCAGTTAAGGATAAACACAATGGAATTGTTAATACCGCCATTCAGGCCTGTCCTACATGCATGTAAAGCAACTAAACTGTTTTGAACTCATTCAATGTCTGAACGGTGCTAATTTATAAGTTATGGCAAACAGATTTTGTAGCGTGTGTAGGGTCAGGCCCGGTTGATAGCCGAATCCATCATGAAAATTGCTCCACTGTTTTCTTTTTGACAGGAAGAGCAAGCTAATTCCAAACAAGATCGAAAGGATTGGGAACTAACACTTTACTCTTCAGACAAATCCTCATCAAATTCTTTAACTTCAACTTTGAGAAAAAAAAGTGAGTATTAGGAATGCAGACAGATCTTTAGTGAATTTGTTGAAAGTTGGTGTAGATTACGGTAATGGCTGTATGGGTTGGAGATCAAAGCTAGGAAATTTTCCTTGGTGTTCGCATTAATCCTGTATGTGTAGCGTTCCTTGATTGGTCTTCTGTGAAGCTCACCTATAGGGACGTCTCATTTTGTTTCTTTTAAACACTATTCTTCAACAGGTCTGTTTTCGTAAGTAATTGTAAGTAAAGCCCTGCTATTTTTGTATTTTCTTTTTCTGGATGTCCCCTTCTCTCTCCTCCTAGTAGAAAACAGAAGATAGTAATATTGTATTGCCAAAAGTTTCGAGATTTTTCAGCACTATAATATGCACACCCCCATGATAGTTTCATCATTTCTATCATCATAATCATCATCATCATCATCATCATCATTATCATCATCATCATTATCATCATCATTATCATCATCATCATCATCATCATCATCATCATCATCATCATCATCATCATCATCACTGCCTTTAATATTTTCTGAATCGATAAAGGAAGTTTGAGTCAAGTGTTAGGTTCGATATAATCGACTGCTCTTTCACCGTCACCGTAACCGCCACCACCGAAAAGAGAAAGATTGGTATGCGGCCTTCGTGTTTATACTAAAAGTCATCATTATTATATAACAATTATGGTGGCGGTTGGTAGAATCGGTAGGGTAACCGATAAAATTTCTTTCGGCAATTAGTTACAACCTTTTAAATTCCGAATTCCTCAGATGTTGACTTTTCGTTTCATTCTTCTAGGATCGATGAAATATGTACTGTTCAAGTACTAGAATCGATTAAAATCGATTGCCAATATTAGAAATTATTTACGTCAATATTAGAAATTATTATTATTAACAGTAATCAGGGCGGTAGAGTAGCAAATATAGTAAATTGGTAAACTCTGTACATTAAAGTGTTTAGTATCGACCCCACTCTGTATTTTCACATTTTAATTCTGCAGGGCTGCTGGTATTTGCCTTTCATTAAACTGTAGTTGTTAACGTACCGGTTATGAATTGAGCTTGATTCAAGCAATTTTGCCCATTCCATGCCAATTATATGACCCCTTGACAATGTAGAAAATCATCATCATCATCATCATCATCACCACCACCACCACCGCCGCAACCACCACCACCACCACTATCATCATCATCATCATCATCATCACCATCATCATCACCATTGTCATCGGTAGAAGCAGCAGTAGTAGTTGTAGCAGCAGCAGATGCAGTACTAGATGTATTATATTTGGTATTTGTTAATTTTTCATTAGTATTGTCCTAATTAGCACCCCTACATCTTCTATCTCTTGTCAGTAATCATGACCATAATCATCATGATCATCATGATCATCGCCAATGTTCGGGTCGTCGTCGTCGTCGTTGTCTTTATTCTCCTGTCGTCATCGATGGCCTCTGTGACGCCGTGATTCTTTTTTCGTTTATGTTGCAGTTCTTATCTTTATTTATTTATTCATTGATTTATTTATTTATTTATTTATTCTTAAATGAAAATTGTATAAGAATTGGGAAACAAATCTAGAAAATAATTAAAATTTCTTTACATTGAACAACATCATTCATATTACCACTCTCACCAGCCACAAAACAACAACAACAACAGCAGCAACAGCTCTAATAGCAAGAACAAACATTTTTTCCAGTAATTTATATATATTTATACTGTTTTTGGTGTCAGATTTTTCTTGTTCATGTTATTCATTTCCAATTAATTTTTGCCTATTTTTTTAGTGTTTCCGAAAATTGCTATTTGCGTGAGATTTTCTCATATCACCATTTCACTTTCTATTTTTTTATATAGTATTTTTTGTTATTCATGTGGTGGAGGTGCAGAGCCCAGGATCTTCGTAAAACCTTCTACACTGATAAGATTGATGTGGTTGATGTTTAGATGTAGATTTGTAGGAAAATTGTTTTATAGGAAAGCAATTTTGTAGAGGATGTAATGAGCAAAGCATTTAGTGTATGTTACGAAGAGTATGCTACAGCAGACATGACGAGAATCTAATTGCTACTCCAGAGTAACAGAGCCTGTTGTAGTAACAGTTGAAGATATATTTAAAAGAAACAGAACAAATGCGTGACAGTGGTGGTTATAAAATTAACGAATATGTACACAGACTTTGCCGATTGGTTAAGACGATTGTTTTACAACCATGAGGTACCGAGATCAGTCCTACTGCGTGAAAAATTGGGTAATTGACTTTAACAGGTTAAAAGTTGATCCAAACCACGTGTATAAAATCGATGAAAACAGAGAGTGGTGTAGAAGGCCTTCGATGGACGGCACCCCATTGATATGGCTTTGCGCTAAGGCCACATGCATCCGTGATATACTTTGTCGCTTGTACATTAATGAGCAGGTACTTCACTTAGTTGAAACCAACAGATCATCTTCATAGGAGCTTGTGAGTATTTGCCAGTCAACCAAATATTTTTGCTTGTTTTGCAATACTAGATGAAGTATGTATGTTTGCATGTGTTTGCGTGTATTTGTGTATGTCGTTTTGTGTGTGCATATGGGTGAGGCGGTGGTGTAGCAACACAACTTCAGATATCTTAGCAATACTCAGATTTGAGTTATATTCGATCACATTAAAGGGCTAGCAATTGAATGGTGATAAAGAGGAGCCTACATTTAGGATGCAGATTTAGCAGTTACGCTACTTATAAGGTTGCTATAAGCAATCATAGAGTGAGCGTAAAATTTAATATCCGTAGTGACTTCGAGAGTTTTAATTGTGTGTTTGTCATGATTAAGGTGTGGTTTCCAGGACCGGGCTGCGTGTTATGTTCTTGAGCAAGACTTTTTATTTCACGTTGCTCCAGTTCATTCAACTGTAGAAATGAGTTGCGACGTCACTGGTACCAAGCTGTATCGGCCTTGCTTTTCCTTTACATAACATCGGTGGCGTGGAGAGGAGAGGCTGGTAGGCATGGGCGACTGCTGGTATTCCCCAAAACAACCTTAGGTTGTTCGTTTGCTGGTGAGGCGAGTTTCTACCTTGACCTGTACCCGGAGGGGAACCACTTAGGTTCCCCCATGGGCATTCATGACCGACGGAGTCGAGTTTATATATATATATATATATATATATATATATATATATATATATATATATATATATATATATATATATATATATATATATATATATATACAGGGTGCAATGCATAAAGTGTCGTCTAAATTACGCAAAAATTAAAATAAAACTGATCTCTCATTTTAACAGATATATCTACCAAAGCTACATAAAAATATCTTGAAATACTAAAGATTAAATTTATTCAATAAAATCGCCATTGGCTTCAACTACGGCCTCCAGACGGCTTCGGAATCTTCTGGATCTCTTCTGGATGGTCTCCTTGTTTAACTTGGTGAACGCTGCCATAATACTTGCCTTCAATTCCTCTTTGGTGTTACAAGGAATTTTGTTGGTCTTTCGCTCAACTGCGCCCCGCACATAATAATCAAGAGGGTTGCAGTCTGAGGAGTTAGGGGGCCAGATGTTAGGGATGATGTGGTCGCAGAAATTGTCTGACAACCATCACTGGCTTCTCTTGCTTATGTAGCATGATGCAGAATCCTGTAGTCATTTTTGTTGGGTTTAAACAAAGAATTGCATATGAAAAATTCGATCCATTCATTTTTTCTTTCGTTAAATTATGAGGCACCGGAATATCACAGTGATTCATGTATCAAAATATTTTTAAATGCCTTATAACACTCATATGAAATATGTGAAGTGCCTCTGTGATAGCTTGTGCAATGTGATCTGGATTATTTTTGATTACCTTTTTGAATTGGTCATCCTGAATGACTTTAGGCTTGCTTAGAGCGCTCACCTCTTTCAGATCAGAACTGTCACTCCTAAACATAGTGATGACTTACGAGCAGTCCTTTCAGCCATGGCACTATTTCCATACACTGCACATATTTTGTTTCTGTTTCACGGCCAAAAAGTTAAGCTATCGAAATGGGTATATTTAGACTTTTCCAAAACCAAGAATAAATTCGCAGTTCAGCAAAAAACTTTATGCATGCTTTTCTATCCAATAATTTTTTACGAGTATTCAAATTTAATTAAAAATCGGAAAGTTTCATTTGAAAATAATTAGCTGAATCTTTATTGAGAATTTAGGAAAAAATGCTTAGCTGTCATTCTTAATGACAAAAATCTGTTTTAGACTCTATAACTGCTAATAACTTTGTACACACACCTTAAAAGAGGTCACTTTTGTTTTGATGTTTTTGCTGGGTGCTATTGAAGATTTGTTTGGGAGAATTGCTAAAGAATAAAAAAAAAAGCAGGGAAATGTGTGCATTTTTAGGAATAACATATAGGCGCAAATCTAAGGATAACTTGAAAACCGGGAAAATCCCAGTACTAAGCCATATATTTTTCAGTAGGCTTACAGTAAAGGCTTTCAGAAAAATGTAGGTTTTGATATTGAAACTCTTACAGTTTTAAAAATATGAGGTAAAATGTACATACAAATGTGAGAAAATTTAGCTTGCGCATGAATTACTTCGGAATTTCAAACAAAATCAAATTGAGTTAGTATTTAATATCTACAAAAAATTGGACTTCTTCAGCGATGATGACATATAAATCTTTCACAAATTCAGTAAAATATATCCATTTTCGAAGTACAGAGAAAATATCCTGGAGCTCAAAGCCAATATTTAATGGAACCCATGACCCCATGAAAGGTGCAACCCGTAACGAATTTTGTATCCACCGGTCTTGATATTAAAGTCTAATTTTTAAAAATTTGCGCACAGACTTTCAGAAACCAAACTGGTTGGAATCTGAACATACTTCCTCTACTCTCCCATCTGACTTAAATACTTGCTCTGCAACAAAAAAAATTATCATACCTTCATATGCCCCAAGAAAGCCTATATTTTAGAGAAATACTACTCATACACTACGAAAACATCTAGGAACATTGAGTTCAGCAATGAAATTGTAATAATTTCACTCAGATGGGAAATAATGGAGCAAGCTTTCAGTTTCTACCATAATTTTATTACAGTATTAGGTTTATTGTCCTTTTGTAAGTAATTCGTTTTGCAGTAAGGCCATGCTTTTCACATTTATGCATTTATTTCAAAATTACCAGTGTCTTACAGTCTACTGATAGTGTCAACATGCTTCTCGTTTTGATTGATGTTTTATTGTGGATTAGTTCAAACAGATCATATGATTCACAATAGCCTTCCAATACATGGTCATCCAGACACCCATGTCTGAAACCACCATTTAGCTCAATTATTTCCTAGCCGTGACCAGGAACATTGTGAAAAGTTGTTGTGATACTAATCTATGTTGGTTCTATTTGAATTATCCTTCATTTGTTCAGCATAACATTCATTATCCAGTTTTCTCTTCTATTTTTAACTATAAACTACCTGTCTTTATTTGATTTAAATTTCTTGAAGTAACCAATTACAGTCTGTTATATTTTTCATTGAGTACACAGTCCATTACCTTCTCCACTAATTCAACTGCAATGTTATAACTAGCATCTTGTGAATTGTAAAACATTTTAGGAAGATCTGTCTGTAATTTCCATGTTGTACATAAATAAACATGATTGATTCAAAATCAACACCTTAAGTCAAACTGTGTAATGTTACACTACCAATCTTTATTCTCTGAATGCAAAAGAAAAATTAATTTATGTTTAATATTGAAAATGTATATGAAGCTAGTCTTTTGTTATTGCTCAATTCCATTCAATAATAATGCATAAACAAATCCATCTGTTAGCTTTCGGCTTTCTAAATATATTACTAATTAGCACATTATAGTGAATTTATACTGAGCCTGTCAAACAGACTTGATTCCTTTTACATATTATCGAAACAGTTATGATAATCTTAATTCCATCCAATTGTTAGTAAAGATGCAGCTGCCTAAAGCTCATAATGCATATGATTTTATACCCAAGTTCAGCATAGTGAGTGGTGATACTTACTTGAAAGAATGGTTATTGTCTACTACAAGGGACTCTATAATTTAAAATCTCATATTTATACTTATCTTGACACCTGACGTAAAAGTCATCTGTTTAATGCTCAAAAATGGATTCCTCGATGAATTTTGTTTGAGAAGACAAGCTCCTATTTATTTCAATAGCTTTTATTTTTCAAAAATTTTAAGCTGATAGTAAATGTCTTCGAAATGGCCATTTTAGCTCACTGTGTGTTAGAACAGCGGAAGTAAAAGTATATCAAATGACGAAAATATATCATTTTTTAAATTTTCTTTTTTAACATACACCAACAATAGAAACAAACTATCCACGCAGTAATCGTATAGAAAAACATGTTGAAATCAAAAGCATCAGTTTTAGGGACCAACATCTCTTCAATATCGTCAGAAAAATACAAAAAAAAAACCCTGAGAGACCTACTTGTTGTGGGTCTAAGCTTCTTCAGAAGAAAACTAGATCTCCTCCTCTCGAGAGTTCTGGATGAGCCTACCTCAGGGTAAGAAACGCAGATGAGGGCAGCTGCATCAAACTCCTTCGTTCTCCAAATATCACGTACCGGAGTAGGTGTCAAGTAGTGAAGAAATAACAGAGCTGATAGTGGTGCCCCAGCGTAGCCGCAGCACTCGAGCTGTGGCTAAGTAATGAGTTAAAGAGTTACACATACACACTCGCAAATACCGCATACATACATACATACATACATACATACATCTATGCTTCTAGCATGTGGGAAACGAAATCGCAGGTTCAGACGACAACAATTGAAAAGGACAGGAAGAGTTATTCCAACACCATATTTTAAGAAAGTTCAGAAGATTAATAGGTGTCAAACAGACCCTGCTTCAGGAATACATTCATTTTAATCTGTTAAACACAATTTAGTTCTTAACCTTTCGTACTTCATTGTATATTTTGAGCATATATTTTGGCAGTTCCAGAAAACAGAAAAAGCCAGAAATCTGGGCCACTTCCAGTCCCAAGCTTGTCGTATTACACACGCACACACACACGCACACACACACACACACACACACACACACACATATATATATATATATATATATATATATATATATATATATATATATATATATATATATATATACGCATACATAAAGATTGTATATTTAGGCTGTTGAGGAACGGCCTTAACGTATGATCACATTGAAATGTTCCTGAGTTTCTGTTCATGGAGAACATACATATTCTTTTATTTTATTCATTATTCTATCTAGGTGTTAATGTAGGAAGATGTGCTTTACAAAGGTCCTACTACTAATGAAATTTTCTTTCTAATTTTTGGTTAAATAGGTCTCCTTTCTCTACGTTTACTGTGAATTACTAACATAAAGTTTTCAGATATGTAATAATTGTCTATTGTTCTTGATCCGGAGAGAAAAAAGATGTTCACTTTTACATTGATTCTTTTGTTGTTTTCAGTAACGAGCGGTTATTTGCAGTTTCACTGTCTTCAATCTAATGACTTCAGAGATAATTACCACAAAAATAGTAGGAGCTACGATAACGAAAACAGAACAAAATGGTCCTCACGTTTTAAAACCAGATTACCACATACTTGTAAAAACAATAATAGCAGGCGACGTGACAAGTAAACAAGCGTCTATGAACAATCGCAAATTGAACAATTAAAAATAATATTAATGTTGTTAACGTCAATTGAAGCAAGAGAAACAATAGCAGTAACATCATAAACTCTGCGGTGTACACTAACAGCTGCAGTAATAATAGTCATAACAACAACGAAAATATTGTCAACAACAATGATACAGAAACATGTTTTCTGGCATATAAACATATAAGGAAATACTGGATGTATAATAGCCACTGGAATTATAAAATATTTGGAAGAGTCAAGTCACAAAAGTAAATGCTTCTTTGATTGAAGATTTTGTATAACACAGGTCACATACTGCTGTTTCAAACCAAAGAAAATAGAGAGTGCTTCCTCATGCTTTCGAAAGAAAATTTCGAATTCATTGGTACAAATTGACACGAACTGTACTTTTTACCTAGGCAATGTCTATGGAAAAGTACTCCTTAATTTTTTAGCCTGAATATAAAGCGAGGATGCAATCGTGACCTGAGTGCTACATGCTAGTACTGACACAGTACATGAACATAAGAAAGACGAGCATGACGGTGTGGTTTACTGACATTCATTTCAACTGTTGCTCATTACCAGTTTCCCATTACTGAAGTGAGCCCCAGAAACATTTGGTTGAGTAAGATCTACCTAGACCCCTATGGTATGATTATCGTCAAAGACCATAAAGCCATCCTATATAGAACGCAGTAAAGGGACTAATTACAATGATTGTTCAGGACAGAAAGAACTCTTGCAACATGTGTAGTAGAAGAAATCACTTCTTTTCTGCCCAAAATAGAAGATGCAAAATAGAAGATCGCAAGCGAAACCACAAAAGCAGCTCCAGGTTTTCGGATAATTGGAGAAAAATCTCTGCCACTGTTGTGTTAGAACACCATTGCTCGATGCTAAGAGGATGTGTGGATTGAAAACATATTCAGTCAGAGGCTCCGAGTTGTGCTCAGGTTTCGTTTGCGAAGATTACCAAAACCTCACCTCGTAGACACTGACAGCACTTCTCAAGGAGAACATGCAACAGATGTTTGGTACAGACCGCCAGAAATTTATGAATTCCTCAACCTATACCCCAGCCTTTTTGTATGCTCTCACGAGCGAGGAAACAATACAGCTGATGATATTTCTTTGTTTCAGAAGCGCACGGTACTCCGATTGCTACAACGAAAGTGCCGACATGTGTTTGTGATTTGAATCTCTGGTCTTAATATTCACCAGAAATGCACAAAGGCCATCCATGTCTAACAATACTCCGAGGTACACATCCCAATGCTGACACTGCTGAATATCGCTTTTCTACCTTTAATTGAGGTTTGGGTTTCTCTGCAAAATCCAGTCCTCATATGCACTGAAACCCAATAGAAAAGGCACATCATGGACGTTAAACCGCGATGGGTTTTCTTTAACGGGCCTCAAGTAGTGCGTAATATCTTATTTCAGACTGATGTGTCCTTTGCTGAACTGTTTGAGAGCAAGCATGGATCTTTGATGACTACGTCGACTGACTTCCGTGATTCGAGGTACAACAGGTATTGTGGTGAGAAAATTTGGTTTCACTCTCTGCAATAATGGGCTCTGTCTGGCTGTATGACAAGTAAATAGTCAGAACAGGATAGTGTAGATAGCAATAAGTGACGTACCCCACAGCATTCACCATAAAGTGAAATGTAATGGAAAGAACAAAACCACAACAAGTGTTGTAGACTCTCAAAGAAAATGGGAGATAATTTCATGAAATTAAGAATGAATTATCATGCTTATTAAGAGAGGTGGGAGTTATGGACGTATTTTTGTTTTAAAAGATTTCATCAGTAACGTAATGTTATCTTATTTCTACTTCGATAATTTCTTTATAATAGAAATGAAACAAAACTTATTATATGTGAAATTGCCACGGCGCCACTTAGTTATTATTAAAATCTTTGCTTCTTCTGTTTAAATTTTTTCCATTTTCGTTATATTTCATGGAAGAAAAGTAGGGATAGTCTGAACCCGAAAAGCGCAGAACAAAATTAATTACGATATTTAAATACATCTCTCGTTGCTCTAGTTTTACATGTCACCAATGTCAACTTTGCATTTATGTTTCAGGGTTCAATAAAATAAGTACCAGTCAGATAGTGAGGTCAACGATCTGCATATGAGAGAATTTTTTGTAATAGCAGTATTTCTTTTCCATTCAGTATTGAGTGTCGACTGTGAATTTACATATTTGTCACAATTACATGATGTTCATATTTTACTGCTGCAAATATGTTCACATGACGGCTGCGTCTGTATTTAAGATGGTGTGGTGATGATAAAGAAGATAATGATGGTGAGAATATTCGTGATGATGACGATGACAATGACAACCATTATGGCGACAATGATGATTTCGTTATCAGGCTAATCATAATTATCTATAATAATCATAATAGTCATATATTACAAAGAAATGAAGCCTGAAAGGTATATTATTCATTATTATTGTTTAATCATCTTAGTATTATATTGTAATGTTTTGTCTGTTGTTCTCATAACAGCAGTAGTGGAAGTCATTGTTTGGTGCTCTAGACAAAACTTTCAAGTGTAAATAAGCATGGTGAGAAGAATAATAGGACTGTTGTTGTTAAACACAATGCGAGTATCAATTGAACAAATCTATAACTAAATGTATTCCAACCATGACCATCCTTTTTGCCTTCAGACATAACATATTTCCGGGACATCATCTTCGTTTTCTTTTTTTTTAGACGATAGATGATGTGCATGATGTACGATGGCTATTTCTAAAATATCAAGACATCACTATACAATTTCCTCTGTTGGTTCGTTTTACAGGCGAATAGTTGTTTGTATCAGAATAAATTAAATTAGAAATGAGCATAAAATTTGATTTGTATTAATGTACTGAGAGATAAAGTTGAGGTCAAGTGACATTTCAGGCCGGTTCCGTTTTCGAACAAAGAAAAAAGTATTAAATACAACAATACAGTAAATATTGGTGCATTATTGTACCCTTATCTCTCTCTCTATCTATCTATCTATCTATCTATCTTTCTCTCTCTCTCTCTCTTTCTCTCTCTCTCTCTCTCTCTCTCTCTCTCTCTCTCTCTCTCTCTCTCTCTCTCTCTCTCTCTCTCTCTCTCTCTCTCTCTCTCTCTCTCTCTCTCTCTCTCTCTCTATATATATATATATATATATATATATATATATATATATATATATATATATACATATATATATATACACCCAAATGCACAGGTATAGTCGTTTTGTCCTAAAAATCTGTCGGTCACAGCTACAAGTTCTGGTGTGTATTTCCCTGTAGATACATTTTCTACGATAGCTTGGTTTTTATAACTCTTGAGTAGAAAACTCTTCCGAAGCCCATTGTGTCACTTACTGGTTAGGGTGTTGCGCTCACGTTCATGAGATTGTGTTTTCGATTCCTAGACGAAGCAATGGCGTTGTGTTCTTGCCAAAAATAATTCATCTCACATTGCTCTGCGATCACTTCGAAATCGGACGTGTAACTCACCGTGCACCTGTTCATATGTCGATGTGATAGAACGAGTGAGATAATGTGTAGCACGATCATTTGATCCCTATAAATAAATCATTTGTGCAGACTGTTCAGTAAGAAATTGCAGGACCGTCTTTTTCGGATCCGAGAGATGACCATACAACAGGCACACATATATATGTGTGTGTGTGTTTGTGTGTGTATCGCCGCAAGATGCATCGCACATATAAAATAACTGAACGTTTAATCCATAAACTGATAATTAATGTTACAACAACAGTATGTTCGAATTTAAATTTCAAAATGCAAGCACGGATTTCATTGAACTGAGAATTTCTGCAACTAGGCAAACAAGTCTCTGCCAGGGTGCAGTATTGACTAATTTCTTTTCTTGTACGAAAGGTTTTCTACTTTAATCTTATATTTATATATTATAAGAACAAATATTACACATTCTTCAATAGCTATTCGAATATTCAGAGATGAATGCATATACTACTTTACTACCACCGTACAAGCAAAATAGAAACGTTTGGGGGACGTCATGCGATCGGTTGAACCCTTCTTCTGACGTCTTAGGTATGTTTCAAAGTAGTTTAAACTAACCGTCCGTATAAATTATTATCTTTATAAAACTCTTCTTTTTCATATTTTTATATTGTTACTATTCAGTCTAAGAAAATTTCTAATATACGCACAAGCATAAACACACAAACACACAACACACACACACACACACACACACACACACACACACACACACACACACACACACACAACACACACGCACACACAATACACGCACACACACACATATATATATTATTTATATTATATACATACCTGCATACATCTCTCTCTCTCTCTCTCTCTCTCTATAATATATATATATATATATATATATATATATATGACATCAATTAATATGCTTGCTCCACAACCCAGGTTGTAGCGCCACACCTTACACATTATATGCACAATCCCGTTTTAATATAGAAATCATTCTATAACATCTAGAATTCAACAATATTTCATTAAATATATACAATTGCAATTCTAAAAGTTATAACGTACAACACATAACTAACTTCACGAATTTTACTCAAAAACGTATATTTCAAAAATATAGTTTATCATCATACGCTTTATCATTAAAATTTCTTGTTTCTCATTAAAGCGAGTGCGCATAATGTTTTTTGACAATGGTACCCAACAGCATCGGTGACAACATACGACACAGAACCCACAGAATCACACTCCCAAGAAGCTCACCACTACACAACAGGAAAACATCAAACCACTCCTTCTAAAATGGTGAATACATGCATCTAGCTATGCGTACAATTGGTGAACTTGCATGAAAGACAACTCAGCAATATTATACAAAAGCCAAACTGCTCTGATTTGAATTTCATGAAAACACTGCCGTATTTAATAAATATGTTATGGTTATAAAACAACATTAAAGCTTCTATACATCTTGGAGACATATTCAAAGCAGATAAGAACAAAGCAGTATGGATCATCTAAAGGAAACATGAATAATCTTCTTACATATAATGCTTCAATTGCTTGGTGATTTTAACATGAATGACAAACAATGGTACATGATGATGATGATGAGGAGGAGGAGGAGGGATTTTCTACTACACAATCTCACACAATATTAATTCAGTCTAACTACTTGTGTCAAATATCACCTATATTCTGTAGCCGTTATTAAATCATTTGCAATAATGAAACACGGGGTTCAGTAACTACGAAATCAAAACACTTGTGGTACTTAGGTGTATGTGTCACTGTTGAATGGCTTTAGTTAGCTGTGTGTTGTCTCATAATAAGCCAAATAGATAATAGTTGAAATACAGTTTATTCTCAATAAAGTAACTTAAAATATTTGTATATACATAGAAGTTTTCCAGTAGTTGCCAGTAGTTGTAATTAAATTACAAACTAAAATGATGAGTGTCGCGTAAGAAGCAAGAATAATGTTTGTTCTTCCTAATAAAGAAGTAATCCTTTTTACTCCGGGTTGAATTTCATCAAAGGAAACATTGACGTTGGAAAGGCTAATTGCTTATGCTTCGAAGGGCCGTTTCTGACTTATTCTGACGGGCTTTCGCTTTTATCACCACAAAAGCGCAGGAACATCCAGAACGTTGTAGAATGTTCTACTATAAGGTCTAATATATCTGGTAGCAGACTGATTAATAACCAGAACACATCACTCACTTGATTTGAATGTGGTCTTATACAGGAAGCTGAAACTGTAAGGTTTCCATTATAAGTCTTGTTACACGCTCATCCATATAGATGTAACTCGGTAAAATTAAAACTTATTTTCTGTTTATTATAGAACTAGGCCTCATATATATTTCTTTATACACTAGCATACATACAACATAAGTTTATGTGTGTAGGGATCTAATTACGTATGTACATATCTATCTATCTATAAATATATCTATCTATAAATATATATAAATATACAGGGATTAGCAATTGAGTTGCTTCTCCAACATACTGAAAATTTAGAAATAGCAGTCAAAGAACTACTGATTCCAAACTACAAATTTTTCTCTAAAATGGATGGCGATATTTATGGCACACATAGAACAAAAAACCGGAGGGAAAAGCGTAAACAAACCAAGCCTTTTTGTTCTATGTGTGCCATAAATATCGCCATCCATTTTAGAGAAAAAATTGTAGTTTGGAATCAGTAGTTCTTTGACTGCTATTTCTAAATTTTCAGTATGTTGGAGAAGCAACTCAATTGCTAATCCCTGTATATTTATAATGATAAATAGTTTTACCGATTAAGGTTTTTTTCATACTGAACTACTTGGCAGAATTGTTAGTTATTAATTCTATTATTAATTGACGATTCTCTGCCCTTATTCTTGTATATTTTATATTTGATATCTCTAAGTTAGATGGCTAAACCGTAACCAGTTCGACACGGGACTTCTTTTCATACGGGACTATTTGTGACGCACATGGAATGGATTTCTTTGGGGTGAGATGCCTGAACTCGCTAGCCGATGAATTCGTAAGTGCCTTTCTTATCGTTGATTTTTGGTGTCGCATGGCCAAAAATTACCGTGAATTTTTTTAGAGACACTTTCAAATTTATCAGAATATTGAGGCTGAAGATTGGAATAGTGAAATTTTCCATTCACTTAACCATGAAACGATTCGTATCCAATTGACTAAAGGCTTGGTTTGTTTACGCTTTTCCCTCCGGTTTTTTGTTCTATGTGTGCCATAAATATCGCCATCCATTTTAGAGAAAAATTTGTAGTTTGGAATCAGTAGTTCTTTGACTGCTATTTCTAAATTTTCAGTATGTTGGAGAAGCAACTCAATTGCTAATCCCTGTATATTTATAATGATAAATAGTTTTACCGATAAAGGTTGTTTTCATACTGAACTACTTGGCAGAATTGTTAGTTATTAATTCTATTATTAATTGACGATTCTCTGCCCTTATTCTTGTATAAATATATATATATATATATATATATATATATATATATATATATATATATATATATATATATATATATATATATATATACATACATATACATATATGCATAATTCGTTGTCTGTTGTATTTATATAATGTTTTGTCTGTTTCTTAGTACATATTCGCTAACTTTTTCCCAGTAGCTAAATAAAGGTACTAGCGCCTACAAAATTGAGCAGTATCGAAGGTAATTGGCGTGAAACTGCTATGATATTTTGCGTCTTTGACTGAAGAGGAAAACTCAGCTGCGAATATTCTGTGTATCGTGTCGTTGTCTAATTTCCCGTCCGTTTAGTTTTCGTCAACTTACCCGTTTACTCTGCTTTCGTCTAAATTTCCTCAATCTATTCTTTCTGTTCAACCCTTGGTATATCCATGTAGCGCAATGTACATAGTTTGTTTACTTTATTGTAAAAATACATTCCTTGAATATTCTGGTGCCACTCTTCTCCACTCTTTCTCTCTTTGTCTTCGTTTCATTTTCATTATCTCCCTCTCTCTCCCTCTTTCTCTCTTACTATATCTTTCTCCATCCCTACTCTTACTTGCTCTTTTTCCATCGTTACCCTCTTTTCCGCACCCGCTTACCTCTCTTGCGTCTTTCCCTTCTCCCTCTTTCTTACTCTGCTCCTTCGTTATCTCTCTCTCTCTCTCTTACTGTCATTTCCCCCTTTTTTCTACCTCTGTTCCTTCGTTCTCTCTCTATCTCTCTGTCGCCCCCTTTTTCCCTCTCTCTGACCACACTAGTTACGCTTTTTCTACGTCCGTTCTGTCCTCTAGGACTCCATTCAGTTCGTTTGACAGCTGCAAAGCTCTTTCTGTTGTATTTGTGGTATATGTATAATTGTAATCCGTAAGACTTCGTGCAGTTATATATGCATAATTCGTTGTCTGTTGTAATAATATAATGTCTTGTTTGCTTCTGTATTAGCACACATTTCCTAGCTTTTCCTAGTGGCTTAATTAGTGTACAGGCGCCTGCATAATTGAGTAGTATCGAAGTTAATTGGCATGAACCTGCTAAGATGAATGCAAGTGGTCTACGACTGCTTTATTTCTGTCGTCAATTTGGTTTAACAATTGCAATCTCAATATTTCAGGAGGCAAATAAGTATTAAAACATCTGGAATCATTCTTTATCTGATAACTGGCACATGCTTGATTATGTCATAATTAAGTGCAAAGATTGCAGTGATGCCAGATTAACAAGAGCTAACTAAACTCCTCAGTGTTACTTGG
Organism: Octopus bimaculoides; assembly: GCF_046866305.1. NCBI lineage: Eukaryota > Metazoa > Mollusca > Cephalopoda > Octopoda > Octopodidae > Octopus > Octopus bimaculoides. The sequence continues at coordinate 57,653,682 of NC_142930.1, read as the reverse complement.
ATCAAAGAATGCTCGAAGTAAGGTATGCGTAGAACCATATACAAAGAGGCCATTGAGACCAAATATACCTCCAAAAATAAATGCACATTTAAAAAAAAAATCCTGAAATGACATAAAAGCTTGAAACACATCTAAATACAAAACTTGAGAAAAATAGAAGGAAATTAACCTGGAGTTTTGTGGCGTAATCTTCGTGAAAGCATCAAATCATCTACTGAGAAGTTTTAGGATTCGCCAAGAATCAAGATTGGTCCTAAAACCTATGCACAAAAGATCTCAAGCAAAAACTCACCGTCCCTCAGATCTTAATAAAATTTCTCTCAAAAAATTGCTTTTGGTGAAAAACTCTTGGTGGGCAAAAAAGCCCCAGAATTGGAACTGTCTGCTAAATCCCACAGCTTGAGAGCGATGTATAATAATCTCAAATGTGTATTTGATTTCAAAAAGCGTGGTATAGAACCTATTCTTTCTAATGACGGGTCAAAACTTATAAGTAGTAAAGATGAAATTCTGAAAAGATAGGCTGAACACTTTAAATTCGTATTAAATCATAAATGCGGATATACTCTCCAAGCCCTAATCATTTTTTTTTTTCAAGTTGGACTTGAAAAGGAAGGAGAGGGCTGAGAGGGAAGTTCTGTCTCCCAGCAATTTTAGTTAAAGATGGAGCGAATGTTGTAAGAATGGTCAGCGTGAACGGACCTTCTTTAAGCGTGCACATGTAGATTAAAAGAGGAAGATGTGAAGAAGGCCTTACCCCAATGGTCAGGGTGACTGTGATTATGTGGTGTCTGCGCGAGAAGCCCTTGGGGTCTCGGTGTTTGGGAACTTTTCGTTGTTAAAATATATTTTATCGCTTTTTACAACGTTTCATTGTATGTATTGTCCTGTATTGTTCTCACATTTTTTGTGAACCCTTAATGATCAACATAGAAGACATTATCATCATCATCATTATTATTATTATTATTATTAGGGCAGCATACTGGTTGAATCGTTTGCACACCAGGCGAAATGCTTAACAGTATTTCGTCTGCCGTTACGTTCTGAGTTCAAATTTCGCCGAGGTTGACTTTACCTTTCATCCTTTCGAGGTCGATAGAATTAGTACCAGTTGCACACTGGGGTCGATGTAATCGACTTAATCCCTTCCTCCAAATCCGAGGCCTTGTGCTTCCAATAGAAATGATTCTTATTATTATTAATGCGACGAGCTGGCAGAATTGTTAGCGCGCTGGATGAAATGCTTAGAGGCATTTCACCCGTCGCAACGTTCTGAGTTCAAATTCCGCCAAATTCGACTATACCTTACATCATTTTGGAGTCAACAAATTAAGTACTAGTCGCGTACTGGGTCGACCTGATCGACTGGTCTCTCTACCGAAATTTCAGGCCTTGTGCTTATAATAGAAATAATGGGTATAGTTGTAGTAGTATGAGCCACAGCATTAAATCATCTTTTTCTTTTCAACTAAGTGAAATTGAATCTAATATCTGCTGCCTGTAGCACTGCTCAATCCACAAAGAGCTTCCAGGTGGTTTCGTGCAACTTGTATATTATAGATAGAAGAGGTACTGTTGTATACCTACACTGATTATGAAGATTCTATTTAGTACATGTAAGTCTGTTATAGCAAAATTACTTTAAATGCAAACATCTTTAAATTATCATTTCAAACAATTCACTTAAATAGAGTGGTTTTTCTGTTTAAGTTGTCTATGAATACGCGTACTATAAGAAGTTATATGAAGAAATGAAAGCCTTGCTATCGGCGCATTGTTTATGTACAGATTTTAATGACGCAAACGAAACGATAAAATTACAAGTAAGAATTGAAACTGGATCATAGACACAACCTCTTTTTGAGTTTATTGTTTGCTGTAATGTGCCATCAATCTTTAGATTGAAATTTTGAAAAATGGTGATTAATGTTCAAACGTTAATATCCTTTAGAATGAATACGATGTGCCGGTTTTCTGTAAGGGCTGTTATCTCTTATAGTTGACTTCTATTTAACATTTTCTGCAGATTAGAAATGGTCTGAATTTTCCATATTTATTTATGTAAATATGCGTTAAACATTCAAGAGAATGATAACATTTTTTCATTTGTTTTTGTTTTTTTATTTATATTAAAAAAATCAATGGCATTATGTTGCTATTTTCATTCCGATTTGTCTTACTTTAGTTAGGAATTAATTGGAAAGGTTATTTCAAACCTTACACATAAGGAGAAATAACATTTATTTTCATACTGAGAAAGCACAACGTCTGTTTTTATTTGTTTTTAAACGCATACATAAATATGTAAATTCACATTCAGACACTCGTTTATGCTCGTGTTTGCGCGCGCATCAGAGTAAACGGCAAGCAATAAAGGACGACTAGCTGCGACAGTCTCAGCAGTAATACACCTTACTAAAGCACCTTATATTAACTTTACATATGCAAATCATACAGACCCTGCTCCGCCACACACAAGCAACTAGTGATATGAGAAGCCCCTAGTTGAAGAATGAGCTAGGTTGTCTGATAGCAACAACAGTTTCAATGTACAACATCTGATTTTTTATTACCCATGCGGGCTAACATAGAGGGGACAATACAATGTGATTGGGGTCACATACAATCGAATGATATAAATTTTTCATGTACAATGAAATCGAATGAATTGCAACACAATAAATTACAAACAATAAATCTCAAACAATAAATCACAAACCACAAACAATAAATCACATGATGAGGTGTTCAAAACAGGTATGCTCCGACCCCACGAGCCCCGTCTTTAGCACCGACTTACTGGTAGTTACTCAATCGCGCTCACGCAGAGCCTTTCACCCCCAACATTCGTGCTACACGCGTCCATCGTTTTTTAAATTCAATCTCTGACAAACACCTCTTTTCCAGTCCCACCTTCCTTTTCAAGTGAAAAGTGAACATTTTCACGAGGGGGAGGCCGGAGACGCAGGTATGTGTCACGATACCTTTCATTCTCGACTTCCAAATCACATCTCTCGCAATTGCTACTACTACGAGAAAACAATTCTTACCTTCTTTCGTCAAGAAATCCGGCGGGTTAATTTTTACAATTGACTCAGACGATAGCTGTACTCTTCTGCCATCAGACAACAGTTGTTCCGCATAAACCCATACTTCTGAAATACCCGGACACTGAACAATAGCGTGCAGGACGGTTTCCACTCCCTGCCGGCATCTTGGACAGGCCGTCGGCCCAGGGTAACAGTTTCAATGGACAACATCGAGTGCTTCGTAATGCAGTAGTATACTTTTGCTTCCCACTAGCAAAGTTCATGGTCTACATTATTCTCAGTAGATTTTTATCAAGCAGGATGCAATTCTTCATAGGGTGACGTTACATGTAACGTTTACCAAGAGACAGCTCTGGAAAAGAGAGATATTCTGTCAAGAATCTCTCTTTGCAGTTTATTATTTGAGTCATTTTATACTGTATTCATAAACGTTGAAACACATACAAACTTTCATGCGTATTCACATATGTTTGCGTATATATTTTTCAAACTTAGAAATTAAAGTTTCGTGTGTACATACAACAAATTTGCCTCTCGTGTGACAGAGACAACTTTGGTTGACAGCCGAATTTTACGCCAATTCTTTGTATCATATGTTTAACACCTGTATATTCTCCTCGCAAATGTATCAATTTGTAAACATTCAAGCGGAGCCCCTTCAGTTTTTAAGTCATTTTTCTATTCCTATAACTATAATAAAAATAAAGTGTATGAGGAAGAAACGGATAGTTTTAATATTTCAGAATAAACTCTCTAAAATGCTCTAACAGACAACAAGCCATTAGAATGTAGCGCGGCCACATTAATAGTGCTTTTTTGTGTAAGCACTAAGGTAACAACGCCAATGATGTCAATTGATATCAAGAAAAACATAGGAGACCTGAAACACGAAACAGCAGCCCTCGCAGTTATTGTTGCAAATTATAAAGAAAATGAAAAGAGGGGAACATTTTAAACTTTAATTCTAAATTCTAAAAATAACTATTTTAAAAACATTTCAATATAGTAATTGTAGGGAAAAATTATAGGCAATTGAATTCGCCACCAAATTACTTTAGCAACATGGAAAGGAAAATGTGTGTATTTAATAGCACAGCGATTTGAACTATGTAATCTCTTTCAAATCTCAGCAAATATTTCGGAGAAGCGACTTAACTGTGAAGATAAAAATGAAAAACAAACTTGTGTTGTCCATTTAGTTAGAAAGCAACATCAGCAAGCGCATTTAACAAAAATGCACAATCCGTTAAAAACTATCAAAGCATATATTAATGATAATCTCATGAAAAACAACAACATATGCATAATTATATGCATACGGCAATAAAAGAGTCTAATGTAAGACAAAAGATGGGCAACATAAATTTTTCGAACGTAATAATGGATATCGAATAAAAATTAATCGAATAACGATATCTAAGCACGGAAACATAAAATGAAAAATTCTAGGGGAATAAGAAAACGATAAAACTCTATTACAGACCATATATCAATAGAATGTAACGTGACCACAATAATAGTGATTTTAGAACTAGTGCTATAGTAACAACACCAGTGATATCAATTAATATCATGAACAACATCCAGTACGAAAAAGAAAAGAAAAACAGAATAACAGTAGTCAGAGAAATTATTATAGCAAAAATGTGTTTGAAACTTAAAGAAATAACGTTTATGCAAGTTCAAAATAGGACACAACCTAGATATAATAAGATATCAAAATTATAACATTAAAAAAGGTAGTTATTGATACACACCGGAATTAACACAAAGATTAAAAGTGACATAAAAATAGCTGTTAATAATCAATTAATTTACCAGAGCGATTCCTGAAAACGATTGCAATGAAATCAATAAAACCACAATAAAAGCAAAAAATAAAGTAAAAAATTATATACAGACTAACAACGGTATAAAAGTCAGAACAATACGTGGCCTCTAGTACGGTACAAATATTGCAGTCAAAGATGGACATCGGGGTTAAAGAACGAAATAAGATATTACTCAGTAAAAAGAGAGTTGAAAAAAAATAATGATAATGATATTGTACGAAAATAAAATTGTTTAGGAAAAAAGATAATAAAGAGATTTAAATAACAAAACCACTAAAGAAAGAATACTAATCGGAAAAAAAATTTGAATTTCGTAGAAAGAGACGTGAGTAAAAAAGATCATAAATCAAAATAATGAAAGAATTGAAACCAAATATATCATATACAGCAACAATCAATGATAAACATCACATCAGAGATATTGAGGCTGACAGAAACAGATATAACAGAAACTGGATACGATATTCTATTATAAAGAGGTCGTTCTGTGTTCATTTGACCAACAAGAAACAACAGGTAAATTTCTCCTAGATATCTCTCTACGGTGTTGAGCAAGCAGATACCTAAGGCTCTTTTCAGGTTTTAGTTAAACAATAGTTTTTTGTGTATTCCAGTCACTAGATTGTGAACGTATTGGGACAGCGCCTCATATTTACTCCTTAGAAGTTCGGAATGAAATGTCTTTCGGTATTACCTCAGGTCGTTCTGAGTTCAACTCTTTACCGTGCTTACCTATGCCTTCCGTCCTCTCGATCCCGATAAATATATAGTACTGCAAAAGTGCTGGGTTCCATTAATCACCTTACCCCTCCCTCAAAATTGTTAGCCTCTTGTCTAAATTAGAAGCAAATACTATTATTAAGGTAGCAAGCTGGCAGAATCGTTAGAATGTCTGGCGAAATGTCTAGCGGCATTTCATCCGTTTTCATGTTCTGAGTTCAAATGTCGACTTTGCCTTTCATCCTTTCGGAGTCGAAAAATTAAGTACCAAATGAGCATTGGGATCGATGTGATCAATATAACCAAATCCCCAAATTAGTGCTAGAATTTGAAACCGTTATTAAAATTACCAAAGAGAGAAGTTTTACTGTGTTGTTGAATATTCTAGAAAACGCATGCGAATCTTCATGAAATCCCATTCTACTACAGAATAAGTGAAATAATAATAGACACTATTTGTCTAAAAATAAGACCGATTGATCATGAGGGATCACCTTTGATCATAGGAATGTTCCATTAGTTCTTACCTAGTGCTACAAAACAACAATGTGCAACATATCTTCTTAATAGAAAAACTGGGCGCTGGCAACCTCTACTACTACAGTGTTATAATATGCATGCCAAAAAGAAAAAAGAATTCGATAATATAAAATAAAGAAAATACGTAGTACTTCGTCTTTAGTATTCAATATCAATTAAATAATTCAAAGTTGTGAGAGTTTCAAAAATAGACCCAGAATCTAAATTCTTAAAAAATCATTCCCATGACATCATCTAAAATATCTAATTTGCAAATATATCTTAAATATACAAAATTTTACACAACTGAATTAGAAGTAGAAGCATTTCTCTATAAAATCTTCAGATAAAGTTTACTCCAGAAAAAGAAACCAAAGACGTTTTGTACAATTAATAGTAAAACTCATTAAAAAGTAAAAGATATGTTCAACCCAAAAAGAAACTAAAACTTATTTTGCAAAAACAAACACATTAAGTTTACATACATAAACAAAAAGGAAAACACAAAGTATCTATATATGGAAACATACACATGAGATTCTAAAAATGAACTTGGAAACAAAAAAAGTAGGATCTAGTTCAAAACGGGGGCGCCAGTATTTTCTTAACGAAACACTTTGAAACTTGGGACACTGGTAGAATGTGTCATATAAAACATCTTTTTCTCTTAGTCTTCTTAAGAAAAATTATTATATTGCAAATTATTTCATGTTAAAGTTGTCGTATTTCTGTAATTTCAACCAATGACTGACGTCCATTCAGCCGAATACAGTAAGTGCTGACTACGTAAACAAACGATTCTCAAACGATTCTGGCGGTGATAAAATTATTATTTCCTTGTCAAAAAATGGCTGAAGCATATTGGCAGTAGCTAATAAACCTTTCTATTATAGGCACAAGGCCTGGTTAGGGTTAGGGTTAGGGTTAGGGTTACGTGTGTTACCTCTCTGCAAAATGTCAGGAGTAATGGAGATTAAATACGCTTTACACCACTTAAACTGCCAAAGGAGTAACTGTAAACAGCTGAATACTTGTCCGTGATTGGTTGAAATTATCGAAATAAGACAATTTTTTACATGAAATAACTTCGAATACAAAAATTCTTTTCTGTTCTATAACACAAAATAGATAAGTATACGAAGTTTGAAAGTCTTTCGGTACCAAAAATACTACATAAAACATAAATGAAGACTGGTGCCCCCGTTTTGAACTAGATCCAAAAAGTATGCTAAATTGTAATGTAAATGATACATAAGCATTGAAATTTCGTTCAACAAAATTATCAACCAAATAAACAAAATCTATTGTCAGGATTAGTAAAATATTATCTGACTTAAAAATTCACGTCTTAACAAGATGTAGGATATTTTTTTAATTGCACATACACGCCCAGTTTCAACTCAATAAAACATAGCTAAAATAGAGCATTAAAGAGCAGCTTAAGCTACTTAGTATCTGGTTGACAGATTATAAGGAATTGAGAATACATCTATAGTCGTAATAGGATAGTAAGCTTTCTTTATTTCGAAATATGCGACGAAATTGATATTGTAATGGAAAAAATAAAAAGTGACCATATATATATATATATATATACATATACACACACACACACACACATATATATATATATATATATATATATATATATATATATATATATATATATATATATATATATATATATATATAATCTATAAGAGATTATAAGGAAATGTAAAGACATTGCGATTTTAGGATGTTCAAACAGACGCGTATAAAACAAGAGAAACAAAAATGAGAAGAAGAAAGAAATAATGGTTATTATCATTATGATGTTGATGAAAGTAAAAAATGACATCGAGGACCATGCTCAAGATAAAGCTAGACAAGAAAAGGAAGATATACGAACATCTCTTAAAGCCATTTTAATATATTCAAACGATATAATCTCCAATACATACAACTGATATTATTGTTAAAATGAATACTTTTTGTTAGTCAAAATGAAAGGAATTAGAAACACAGTAATATTATAGAAAATGCAGGGAAAACGATATATAAAGGAATTGTGCTGTACGAATAAGTGATATCATGTGTTTACATAAAAAAAATTCCAGCTATCTAAACTTTCCAGGTTTCTTTTATTTCTAGCCTAAAAGTTATGATAATGTCTTCTCCAAAAAAAAAGCAAAAAAGAAAAGAAAAAGATCGTGTTAAGTTCCAGAATTAGGGAGGAAAGCGCAGTCAATAAAATTGACCCTTTACATCAGAGGTAGTTTTTTTATTGACTCTGGAAATTTGAATATCAAAGTCAACCATAACAATAATTGGATTCAGAACCAAAAGTGATGCAGATATGAGTCACCTGATTTCCTACCCCATGAAGCTCTCTAAGTGATTATGAAGATGATGATGACGATTATGATTCTTTATACTATAAGTACAAGACCTTCAATTTTGGAGGACAGGGCTAGTCTATTTTATCGACCCCAATACGCAAATGGTATTTATTTCACCCCCCCCCCCCCCGTAAGAATGAAAGGCAAAGCCGACCTTTGTGGAATTTGAAGTCAAAAAGTAAAGACTTACGAAATGCTACTAAGCATTTTGTTCGCCGTACTAACGATTCTGCCTACTGACTGCCTTAACAATGATCTCAAGTTTTGGCACAAGGCCAGCAGTTTCAGGGGAGGGGCCTAAGGAGGAAATGCAAAGTCTACCCATGCGGAATTTGAACTCAGAACGTAAAGATGGACGAAATGCTGCTGCTCAGCACTTTGTCGGGCGTGCTAACGATTCTGCCAGCTCAGTGCCTTAATAATAATAATAATAATAATAATAATAATAATAATAATAATAATAATAATAATAATAATAATAATAATAATAATAATAATAATAATAATAATAATAATAATAATAATAATAATAATAATAATAATAATAATAATAATTTCTTTATCAAAAAATAAGACTCCGCAAAACAAAAACACCTAACGTTTCAGAAAGAATGCATAATTCCCCAGATGAGGAAGACTTCCGAGGACTACTCATGGAATCCACATAAAAACACGGCCACAATGTCAACTATGACAAGTGCCCTCTCCCTGTTGTCTTCTTTCAGTCTACAGGTGCATTCTCAGTGTAAGTCAATTCACTCCTCCCATGCTCGTTGCTTTCAACAACCTTTCAAAAGATCAGCACAATTAAAACTCGAGAAAGTTGAGGAATGCTTATACAAACTAAAAAATGTCTACCTTCAACTCTTTCAATCTTGTCCACCACAAAACCTCTTCCATTGCGGCTATCAGACAAAAACATATTGCCCATATTCCTAGTAAAAGGAAGGTGATACGACTATATTCACAAACATTCAGTTGATAGCTAGATACGCCCTACACGTGAACGCATGTGTTCGATATGACCCCACAAGTTAGCTATATCCGGGCACAGGACGAATGCATGCCGAACGTATTCGTCGTTCCATGCGCATTTCAATGCATTGTTTAGCCGTCGGCACTTTTGTGCCTGTGGTGTCTATCACCACCCTCCAGCCTAATAGTACTGTTAAGCCAAAGATTTTTGGAAGTCATCCATGATCCTCAGCACGAAAGACCTCTGGAACAGGCCATTTGACGTTCCTCAATCTACGCTTGATCCAGGACTGCTACTCCGCCAAACACATGCTGCAGATGTCACAACATGTCTTCATATCATCAGCCACAGCTTGCTCAATCTTCATTCCGCTGCTGATGGCAGTAAAATGAGCATCTGACAAGTGGAAAGCGTCCTTCCCACAGAAAGCAGAAGAACATGTGCTTTAGTCCTGTTAGATGTGAAGTGGAGTAAATCAGGTGGTAATATATTACGGAGTCGATGTAAGCATTCATCATCTCTGCCCGAACTTTTAGGGATAGCCTTCACTCAGCCCATTGAGTGAGATTGACTACCCTTCTCGCTTCCTCGTTCTTCTCCACCTGGAGACCTCGACCAAACCAAACCTCAAGCAATTTTAGCGATTCGTCCATCTATCGTCCTACAACGCTATTCGACGGCATGGGCATACCTCTGTAGGAGCCGAGCAGCCCCACTGTTTTTCCGTTGTTGAGTTTTGCTCTTGTCAGCGTCTCCTAGTTCCTCATACTATTGTCGATTGCAACGATGTGCTTGATGTCCAAAACTATCACAGTAACGATAGTTATTGCGTATGCTGGCACTGTTCTTCTACTTCGTAGTTCACGCGAATGTCCTTCCAGTTTTGGTTTTAGTATTGGTAAATACAGAAAAGACAAGAAGGGATAAACCTGACGAGCTGTGCATATGACATTAGATAGTTTTGATTGAAAAGCACTCACACAAACCATTGAGCAGTTGTCTCGTGCATTCTGGTGATTCAACTGTAAAATATGGCACTGAGTCCGACAGCTGCCAACCATTCGTGGTCGAATCAACGGAAGACTTTCGGTAGCTCTACATTTATTAGTGCCCTGTCGATGCCAGATTTCTTACCCACCCTCTGTATGGTGTTTCACATGAGGTAGATGTTTTTGTGGATAAATCTCTTTGCGGAAACGCATGTTTGTGCATAACTAATCAGACCATTGACAAATGCTAACCTCTTGCAAGCACCTTAACCAAAACCTTGAAACTTTCGATCAGGATATTTACGGGACTAAATTTGTCTAAGTGATCCTCCTTCTTAAAGCCTTTCTCATTAATGCCACTGCTACTCGACTTACTGGACTAGTGTTTCTTCTATTCTGCTGCCACTTGCAGTAGACTTTGGTTAAAACGTCTCCAAACAAGTCTGGCATGTAAAAGTATAGCTTGTAGGGCAGTCGACACCAGGTTATTTTTTCATCGTACAACTGACCACTTCTATCCGAAATTCTGCAGCTGTTATATGACTTTTTACAACAGTACGCTTACCTTCCTGAGCAGTATGACAGGCCTTCGAGGTAGATGTTGACGTCTATTTTGAGATGTGGGCCGTCACTCGTCCTGAACAGCTGGGCGAAATGCTGCAGAAAAGAGTAACAAATCCCGGGTTCGAGTACCAGGCTACCATCATGGCCTGTCAAAGATCAATCTGTGGATGTGTTGACATATTGTACTTCTACCACTATGAGAGCTTTCGTTCCCTCGTGACTTAGAGCGCACACCTTAGCTATAACGACACAGATTCCATGCATAGTGTTGGAAAATCAGTCAAGGACCAATCTCGCCACTTGCATGTCGGTTGCGATGCCTTTCCTTAGTGCCTTTTCTAAATTTCTAGTAAGGTCTACTTCTATTCTATTTTGTAGCTATTTTCTAATTGAACTTTAATGATTCTACTTTAATTGCATTTTTCAGTGTGTGCCACCATTTTTTGCTACTGTCAACACCTATCAATTATTTCGCTACTCCAGTCCCCGTAAGCTTGGTGTGCCACGAGAAATGCGTTCAAATTCCAGTAATCCGGTCCCAGTCTATGCAACCTGTGTAGGCTGTTTTAGCTAATGATAAATCAGTGGTCTGTGTAACCGATGATTTTAAACCGTGGATAATCTACCTTATAATAGTCTACTGGTCTAAAGATTAGTCTGTCTAGATACGACGTGGATGATCCAGTGCGGTTTCCTATGCTTTAATTTGGCACATTCGGAAAATCTAGTCGGTACCTTCCAAACAGTTAGAAATATCTGAGCTGCTTTGTAAGGCTTTTGTATTCACCTTCTTTTATTGGCTAGCTCCTCACAATCCAAAAGTGCATCCAAGATAGTTTTCCAGTTGGCGGATAGCCCTATAGAGTATGACGTTTTCAGGAGAACCTTCAGACGTCTAAAGAAATTCGGCTGTCGTGGCCCTGTCGGAGCATAAACAGCTACTAGTCCATGACAACAAAATTAACCTCAAGATTCGTATTTTGAAACCTTTCCGAAACGACAAAGCAACTCCATCTCCCAATGCCAGTCAGTTTGGAAATAAGTAGATCTCGTGGGTACGAATTATGATTAATCAAAAACTGCTGTATCACTGAAGCCATCACATGTATGTTATGTAGTCTGGAGTCGTCTACTTACAAGACGACCCCATTTACATGTATCTATACTACCTATTCTGGGGAGAGGCCATTTGGTGGGAAGAGGGATAGATGCACCGTCCACATTAGTTAAATGTGGGTGTTCCCATAAGTAGTTCCTTATAAAGTCTTTTGCAGATGTAGTTTTTGAAGTCCCCTTTTCTATCGGGGTATTTGTTTTATATGGCGTTGTGTATATTTTATGTTGTTTTAATGAGGTTTATGTGTATCGGTGTGATGAAATCACTCTGAGAGATGTCTGTACATTGATGTATGTGTTCTATCAGTGCCTTTCAGTTCGTCTTTATGGCAGTGAAGTTTATATTTATTTCTTGCTATTGTTTTTGCCTTTTTATGTATGATGGGATTTGATGGCCTTTGTGCTGTTGGCTGTATCTGTTTTGATCGTGATTATTTCAATTTTGTGGGGTTGGCGATTCCGTCACCTATATTTTCCCCAATTAATACCGTATTTCTTCTTCTCTTTCTTAGCCGTTTCGTCAATTCCGTTAGGTTTGTATTCATATTTCGGGAATACAACTTTTGTAGTATTATTGTATTTCGAGAATACAACTTTTCATCGACGATTTCCAATCTCCTTGTTATTTGGGGGGTTTTTTTCTCTCTTTTCTCTGACAGTTTCCATTTCATTTAGCTGGAATTACTGTTCCGTGCCTATGGCCAATTCTACACTGGAAGTGGACTTTTAGGTTTTCGGTGCTCTGCTGTGTCGGTTCCTGGTGTACATCATACTTACGATGAAGTAACGATGTTGCGATGGCAACAGAAGCCGTTATCTTCCCGCCTATCACACTTCAGAGAATTATATGTTGACTCTACTGTCTGTCCTGTCACTACACTCCTCGTCTTTACTTTTACCCTTCTAGAAAGAATACATTGAAGTGCTTTCGTACGTTTATTTCTTCTGTGTATAGTAAAATGGCATTCTGGCATCCACCAACTTTTTGATTGTACTTCGGTCCACAAATACTCTAGTGGTCTATGGCAGTTATTATTACCTGAAAATTCATGCACTGATCTCATTAGGGATCTCATAATGTTGTTAATGAATTCTGCGTTCATCTCTGACTCGCACAGTGGAGATAAGGTGACAAGTGTCTACATCAGCATCAATGCTCCTGGATATGTTCATCATATTTTTTGCCCATATACTGCGACACTAGCATCTGGCCTATATGTAGCTTTCTTGTCCTGCCTCCCTTCTCATCTTATCCGCAGTTTTAAATATTAGACATTATTCTACTTCAGTTCTATACTTAAGAGATGAGGAATTATGTACATTATTTACATTATTTACATCTTGTTTGTTGCTAACATAACGTTTCAGCTGATATACCTTCTAGCCTTCATCAGGTGTCTTGGGGAAATTTCGAACTTGGGTTCTCATTCCTAAAGTATTTTTCGATGTTGTTATTATTATTATTATTATTATTATTATTATTATTATTATTATTATTATTATTATTATTATTATTATTATTCAGGTCACTGCTTGGAATCGAATTCGGAATCTTGGGGTTAGTAGTCCGCGCTCTTAACCTCTATGCCATATGCCCGTCAAATGTAAATAATGTAAATATTATTCTACTTGCCATGTCCCAATTCAAAGTACATGTGCTTCATGCATTGATCGCGGCTCCTGATTTCTCTTTCTATGATATATGGAACTCTAGGTCAAGAAACTAAGCTTTCATACTTGCAACATATCTTGTTCATGTTTTTTCCATACGCAGATTGCTCATACCCAGTATATTCCTATCCTGATAATAATGGCAAAAATGCTTTTGTAGTCGTCCTTTTTGATGGTGACGATTTAGTTACCGTTTCTACTCCTTTTATTATTTAAATTAAAGTTTTCAACACTTTTTCGTTTTTAATATGCAGCTATAATTGTGCTTGATTCTGTTTGGTTTGTTTTGCTGTCATATTTGTCTAAGGTGTTTTAAAGCGGTTTCATTCATCTTTTGTTTTTAAATTAGGAAATGTTAAATGTTTTCACTATTGAGGCAACTACAACTTTTTCTGATGAGTATCTTCTGCAAGCATTAATGTGCCTTTAAGTATAAACAACAATGCAAATGGGCACTTTCCAGAAATCGCTTTGAAAGAAAATAAAACAAACGACCAGCATTTCATGAACTGCATATGAGGCATACATTAATTAATCCAAAAGGTTTTTGTTAACATTCTAAAGTGGAAAGAACATGCACCAAAAAATTTGTCAATCGAGAATTCCCTTAAAAATCCTTTTTTAATAGGTACTCTGCAAAAGACTCCTTTCATTTCCACAACAGATAATAATAATAAAAAAGAAAAATAATAATAATAATAATAATAATAATAATAATAATAATAATAATAATAATAATAATAATAATAATAATAATGATTATAATAATCATAATAATAATAACAGGAAATATTAACTGAAAGCGAATATGAAGAAGATTTAATAATAGAAAATCCTTAAGTTTAATATCATAAACAAGGCGATTTAAATGCGGAAATAATTAAAGAATTTAAAACAATAGATCCTATGGATCTTACGAAAGCACTTACAAAGAATATTGGTGAACGATAAGATAGTAAACACAATAAAAATGCAAACTTGGCCAGCAAAGTTTTAATGAATACAAACAAGTATTTCAATATCACTAGATATTGAAACAAAATATATGCTGCAGCAGCCACCGTTCTAACAAGGAATATTGGGTACTGGTGCAGATCTTCTCACATACGAATTTCATTCAAGAAAACCACATAGAAAACATATATTCAGGAAACGATAGAAAATGAACGAAAAAGATCTCTGAATCCTAAATGAAATTAATAGTTAAATGACACGACTGAGAAAAAAGATAACACAAATACTTCTGAACAAAACAGCAAATAGAGATCTGAGATCAAAGAACGCTTAAAAGCAAATACTGAAAAAGAGATTCTTTGTTTTATCTCCTATAATTATCCAACGAATTACGAGTACCATAAAATTTTCAACAGAAATTAGATTAAGGTGAGCTAATCTCTTTGTAAAAACTGATAGTTCCATCAGAAATTACAATGGCAAACGGATCTTTCATCCAATTAATTGAAATCTTCCATCTATCTGTAACTGTCATTCGGGAAAAATTGTCCTTTGCATCGTAATTCTATAGCAAAGTCATTCCTATATTGCAATAAGATACACCTGGACTACAATTCTAAACTAAAATATTACATTGAATTGACTTGATAAATCTTGTATTTATCCAGGCACGCTTTTTGCCTTTCTTACCTCTACAAAAAGGCTTTGTCAAAATCTATTTGGCATTTGTTAGTGTTTGTATATATAGAAACGTGTGTGTATGCAGCGTTATTCTTAATGAAGGTACATCAGTATTACTAAAGCATTATTTGATTTCTCTTGAAAAGTTAATTTTCATGTGAGGAATATAAATGTTTTCCACTACATTTATAGTAGTTCGGTTATCAGTGAATGCACCGTCATAAAAATAACTACTCATTATGGTTAGTATATTTCAGTATTTACTTGTGTATATGGCAGTTATCAAATTCAGCGTATTAAATAAAGATAGAGGTTTAAGTGAATATGAAAAGAGATTTATTTCACTTGAAACTATTATATTGTAACGTATTATAGCATCTATAGTTTTGATATTGTTACCGTTGTACTTCAGAATAATATCACTTTTGCAAAGTGGCTCTGCACTCATTATGCCAGCAATTTCATGTATTGAGACGACGTACATTTTCTCTCGATTGAATTATGCATTCGTCAATGAGAATTTGAAATAAAGTTTGGACTTGGTAGCGATTGAAACTACATTTTTGAAAGTGAAGTAATATCAACTGCCATAACTGAAGGAACTTCTTTCCATTCCCCATGTATGTATGGTTGGGATCTAACTTCTGCTTGTCTTGTTCTTTGGGCTTTCTATCTGAAGTTCTGCTGTTGTGCCGCGTGTCTGGCAGCAATTTGCTGAAGGTGAGTTTGCTCGTCATCAGGCGTCTCCAGTTATCTAGTGACAGCTTATCACGTAACATTCTTCTGTCTACGGCGATTGTCACATTCACTATTAGTTTCAAGTTTTCTGCGTGCTGCATTCCTGGCAGCATTAGCTTATAGTCTCTCTATACATTGTTTATTTGTTTCTACTGCATTCAGTGCACACTTATGTTCGGCAGCAGATGTTGTATGTGGGGCACATTTTTTCTGTGACATTGTTGATGGACACAAATTATTTAAAAAATCAATTTAAGCGAGTGTCTTTTGCTGCAATACCAGAAAATAGAACCGTGAAGAAGCTACACGAACATTGATAGTCTAGAACGAAATTATTATTGTCCGGTACTGACTTATGACTATAATTTCAAGAGAAATTATGAAAATATGATTTCAAGTCGTAAGAGGGAAAAAGATGGATAGATAAAAAGAGAAAAGTTATCTATAGAGAGGATGAGAGAAAGAGCATCCGTATGAATTAAATGTTATTGAAGAGAAGTAAGTAAAGCTATAAAGGAAAAAGAAGGGAAAATAAAAAGAGAAACACATATTGGGAGAGACTGACAATACAAAATTTAGAGAGTTGTTGTAAAAGTTAGGAACAGAAAGAGAAAGAGGAGCAGGTAGGAAACAAAAGATGGCGATAGAATGAGAGAGAGAAGGGAAGGAGAGAGGAGGGTAGGAAAGAAAGAGACCGGCAGAGACAGAGACAGAGAAAGCATATTTTTATTCTTACATAAGATGAGGGAGAAAACTTTTAGATATATCATCATCATCGCTTTACGATTAACTTTTCCTCGCTTCCATGGATCGTACGAAGTTTAACGAGGCAGATTTTCTACAGCCAGATGCCTTTTTTGTGGGCAAATATTACCTGATTCTAAGCTAGATGATATTTCCCTGTGTTTAGGCATGTTTTTACAGAATATTGGAAATGAATAACATCTATTTACAACAAGTTCTTGATGTCAGGGCAAGAAGACACAACGATACACACACAACAACAAACAAACAAGCACACACACACAATAGGCTTCTTTCATTTCTCCACACAAGGCTTAAGTCGGCCACGTTTTGTAGTAGATGAAACTTACACAATGTAGCACGCAGTAAGGCTGAACGGAAAAACCATATGATTGGGAAGCATACTTTTTAACCACACAGCCACACCTGTTCAGCTTATATATGTATATATATATATGTTAAAAATCCTCTATTTACATAATATCGAGGTCTCTTTGTTTTGTTGTCCTTTCTATCAATGTTTCATAAATATTTATATATTTATGAAAAACAAGAACGAAAATGGTACTTTCTTAAAATTGAGTACATTTTAATTTTCCTTTTACATGTTTCAGTTTTTGAAAAACCTTACAAAAAATATGTATTAAAATGGAACGATAAAAAAAAAAAAACTATTAAGAAAATTAAGTTGAAATTAAAGTTAAGATTAACATTCTGAGAGCGGTAATTTGAGCAAACTGTTATTTCCCAGACATAATCTAGTTGACATTTTATGAATTTTAAAAATACTTTTATTTTGACCGCTGTGATTTCTTTTCCTTTTCTTCAAACGGGAAAATATAGCCTGAACAAAGAAAACGAGCGTTCACCCTTCTCTACACATATAATGATTTAAATTACAAATCGTCAGTCGTCGCCCAATCCGAAACCAAACAACAAATCTAATGTAGATAATATGGATCGTTTACTTGCCTATCGTCCTCATCCCCAACACAACATCCACCCCAAAACATAACAATATATCAACAATACCATTACAACACATTCACCAGTTTAAGCTCCTGACCTCTCCCACGAACATCACGCAACCACTCCTAACGACTATATCAAAAATTCTATATCAGACATTTACGCTACAGTGACTCAAGTGTATATACAAACGCTAATATGCAGCCTAACATAAACCCCACTACGATTATTACAACTGGAATAACTTGCTAACCCTATAATGCCACGTACGTTTTATGCATTACTTTGAACTATAGAATTACATCCTCACACTTACAGGCTATTCGTTAGCTCCACTGCGCTAGAACGAAGGAAATCACTTCATATTCAAAACTTTTTGCTTTACAAATTTTCCCTTTGCATTATTATGCACAGACTCTTGAATTTTACATTGAAAAACTTCAATGCAAAAAATCTTTTCTCTTTATTTCACATAAAATTCTTGTAAACTTACATATACGTATTTGCAATTTAAAATAAATTGGTCTGGGTGTAACCTTAAAACCTGCCATCTTACTCTCTCCAACCCGCTGTACATACATACACAAGCATATTTGCATACGCACGTATTTTGCATATAACACTGTATATCCTAACCAAAAGTATTTCCATACCACATTGAAATAATAATGTTACCATTTTCTTACTTACCATCTAAATCTTATTCAGTCATACTACAATAATCAAATGGGTAGCAGGATAGCAACGCAACAACAAAAGCTACATTTAAAAATAAGGAAGTATACAAATTTATGAATTTCCATTTAAACTTACTTAGGCACACATCTAAGAGGAAATATTTCACCCGATCGCTTATAATATAGACACAGTACACACGCACACGCGCACACACACACACACACACACGCACACACACATGCACACACACACACACGCACACACACACGCACACTTACATGCACACACAGAAACACTTACACACATGCACATATTTCCATTTATTCAAATTCAGTTATTCTCATGTAAAACTTATGCACTCATATACCGCTTCATACTGCACAACGAATTTAATAGGGGCTTTCCAGCCCACTTGCTACAATACCCTATATTATCTACAACAGGCACACAGTGTTCAATTAATGATTATGTATACATACTGTGTGTGCGTACATGTATATATTTGTATATATATATATATATATATATATATATATATATATATATATATATATATATATATATATATATATATATATATTCCGGTACAAGCATTCAAACGGTATATCTTAGGTGACTTAAATATGTTTCTGCTAAGAGTGGCCCAAGCCATGATTAACTTAATAGTACCACCTGATAAGATCCATTAAGTTATTTTAAAGTCAAGTTTAATAGAATCATGGTCTATTCAAGTAGTGAGTTTTGGTTGTCTGAGATGTATCCTGGTAAAGGCAGCTTAGTTGGTATCTCTTGAAGAAATTTGGCCAAGTTTCGTTTGAAGGTAATGGAATCTTTTTCTTTTATTTGTTTTGGCGTAGTGTTAAATACAGCAGGCCCTGTTGAGGAAAAGAAATTGCATCGCAGTGAATTTGTGTGTTGTAAGCCTAAATTGTGTATGAGAAGGGGTGGACGTGGCTCCAGCCTTTAATGAATTCTGAGTCTGATGTTGAGGTCGTTTGGGCAATGCAGTTAGTATATTTTTCACATTATGAAAGTGATGTTGCACTCACGGTGGCGCTACAGAGAATAAAGTTTCAATGTTTTACGGTGGTCCCCCGTCATTCCTTTTATTTTTTAGCGATTTCTCTCTGGAGTGATTCATTTGCAGTCGTTTTTTGTTGGGATGCGGTGCATAGGAGGCCGCAGTATGCTAGGTGTAGCCATACAAAGGAGGAAAAAATTTGATGATGACATCTTGCTCTCATAGCGAAAAATTCTGAGGACCCAGGAGTTCATCCTGCGAGCCATAGCGACTTTATTGTTGATGTGTGGACTCCAGCCGAGATTGTTATCAACAATTTCTCCTAAGTCTCTAAAATTATCGGATGCTGTGATTAGTTTCCCTTGAAGGAAGATAATATGGTTGTTTGACTACATACTTTTTCCCAAAATGGATGGGTTCAAATTTTCCCTCATTTAACCGCGTCTTGCTTTAGTGCACCCATTGGCTTACAGTATGTATATCAGAATGAAGTTCGGTTCAGTCTTCTTTTCCATTGATAATTTTCTGCAGCTTAGTATCAACTGCGAATGTTTTGATTTTGCTCTGTTTGATGGCGCTCGAGACGTAGTTTATATAGATTATAAAGAGAAACCAGCCCAAAACAGTCCGCTGGGAACACCATTGATGACTTTTGTTGGGCTCGAGTGGATTCCACCGATCATAGCATGTTGTGTTTTGTTCACAAGGAAATACTTAATCTAGAGTAGAAGTTTACCACAGATTTCAAGATTGGACAATTTTGACAGGAGGATATTGGAATTGACTCTGTCGAACGCTTTTTTGAAATCAAGATATATGACATCAGAGTTCGAACCTGAGCGCAGAGCTTTAAAGACATCATCGATATGATGTAAAAGCTGTTTGGCAATCCCTGCCACGGCGAAAGCCATACTGGCTGGATTTTACAAAGTTGTGGCTCTCCAGAAAACCAGCCAGTTATCTTTCATTTTACCATCATATCAAACACTTTATTACTATGGAAGGTGAGTGATGTTGAGCGATAATCAACTGCAAGAGATCCGTCTCCCTTTTTGAAGTCCGTGATGACAGATTAAGACAAAACCTGTTTCGGTATGTAGCCCGAATCTGAAGAATTTCTCCAGAGGTTGGTTAGCGGGGTTGCAATTTGTTGTCTGCATTCTTTCAGGATACTAGCGTGGAATCTATCAGGGCCTACTGCAGAATATTGCTGCCTATGATGTCTGAGGCAGTAAAAGTTCTATCAGATATAATATGTTAGGGGTTGAGTTCGTTCAGATCCCTTGCATCAATATCAGTGACATCACTAAAGACAGAACAATATTGTTTCTGCAGTACTTCTGCCATTTCTTTAGCATCGTGATGGAGAAAGTTGTAATTGTCTATCAGTGGACCAATGGGAGAGAAGCGGCTCTATGCTTGTTGGCCCACGAAAAGAACCCTATCACGTTCTGTTTGATTATTTTTGACTACCCAGTTTTCCTCTGCAGCTCTTTGGAAGTCGTTGTAGGTTTTCATGCAGATCAGTAGATGATGTTTTTCATTACAGACTTTCTTATTACTGTTGAATGTGAATGCTGCTGGTAGTATTTTAATTGGTTGATTATTTTATTTAGTCTTTTGATTTCTTCTGATGAATTTTTTTTTCTCTCTTTGATGCCTGTTTCTACTAGTGCTTGTGAGTTTCGTAGGAGCATATTTTGAGCATGTACAAGTGATAATGTTATCAAAGCGCTGTCATGTTGTTTCACTATCAGAGGAACTGTGTGTGAATACCATTCGATAAGTGACAGATCTTTTCTAATTGCTCCCCAGTCTGCTTTGTGAAAATTCATATTGTCGAACTGAGATGAGAGTGACTGATTTGGTTTTGGAATGCCGGAAACTAATGTTACAGAGTACCATAACATGATCGGAGAAAAGTGATTTCTTTCTTTTCCAACTGGAATGTTATGACTAGTGCTAGAGTGGTTTGTTAGTATCAGGTCTCAGATAGTTTTTGCCTTGTTTTGTCTTGATGGTTCAAGCACAAGTTGGGTTAATTAGCACATTCAGCTGTTGCTTTGTCTGAGGTAGTTCAATTACCTAACTTCAAAATATTTGCAGACAGTTCATAAAAGGGCGATTAAAATCGTCCATCAACAATATTTTACTGGAGTTGTACTTTTGATGAAAGGAGTTGATATTGTTCAGACACTCTTCAAAGCACTATAGAGGTGTTTGGGGAGGCCTGCAGAGACCGACATTGGTTATATCTTTAACTTTGTTGAGTAGCGATATAGGTTTATAATAGCCATTGGAAAATATGTCCTTAGCATCCATAGCAAAAGAAGCAAGAAGGAAAACTACTATTTCTATCTGTACGGTCTGTACGGATGATGCCGATTTTTTTTTCTTTCCAGCTCGGCATTCATATAATTGTTGTTTAGGTGGGTTCTCCTTAGGATGAAGGAAGAGATGCAGCGTCATTTCAGCAAGCCAACTCCCTATGTGTAGAATCTGCCATTTTGGGGCATTGAATGATGGATTGATGCCATGTACACTTAGCGGAAATATCGAAGCGGAGATTGATTCCTGTTCGTATAGTTCTACATGCCTTGATTTATGTTTTCTGTTGTTCACTGACAACATTGGGGATAGTTTTTGTACGGGGCTGTATGTGAGGAGTGATATTCTAGAGGTGGTAAGGGGAAGTGTTTCTCGAGTTTTGGACATACGGCTAGTGACAGTCCGTTGAACATCCAGGCTTAGGCCGGCTTTCATATTCTCCCGATAAGTCAATAAAAAAGCATTTCCTTTTTGATTAGTCATTTGATCTGTTGATATGTTGTGCTTGTTTACTTTATTTGATGTTATGGTTTCTCATAGTTCCTTCTGATGGATGGGATTCTTCGCTGCTCTATGTTAAGAGGTGGAATGTGGCTGTGTTTTGCTTTGTTTCAACTCCGTGTTGCTATTTATTTTTCACTCGTTTTATGCTGTCAGATGGTGGAGGCTGCATTCCAGGTTGAGGAATATCCTAAGAGGCAGAGAATTCTGGAACAGTTTAAGATGCAAGAAGGTACATTTATTTCCTTTTGTGCACCCATATTTAGAGATAGGGACATTTATTTGGAGTAGATATACAGGGTGAGCCAAAAGTAGGTGGACAGTAAAAAAACATTTATAATATAACTGAAACATAAACCTATTCCAAATACTGTCCACCTACTTTTGGCTCACCCTGTATGGGCAGTTTCTTTTCCTGTTATACCATACGAACAATTATCAACTGTATAATTATATATTTATATATCTTATAATTCTGTTAGAAATGTCACCGGTGAGATCCGGTCAACTATATAAGAGATGCCATTAATCTTACGGTTCCTAATTTTTTCTTTCTTTTTGTTATTTAACTAGCACTTTTGTTTGTAACATCGACAGTCACACGAAATCTTGTTTGTATTCTTGTCTAACCCGAAAGCGGAGTTACCAACATACTTAAACTACTATTGAACAATCGCGAAATATTTCAATAAAATCTATTTTATCTTATCATACATACTTACACACACGCACACACGCACACACACACGCACAGACACACACACACACACACACATACACACACACACATATATATATATATATATATATATATATATATATATATATATATATATATATATATATATATATATATATATATATATATATATATATATATATATTTATACATTCACACACATTTGTGTGTGTGTGTGTACATGTGCAAATAAATGAATTCTACACCTTGTGCATACCATTCACTTTTTTCCGACAAACTCGGTAATCATTTACTGTGCATTTCCTTTCCACCTTATTATCCAAAATTGTTCCATATTTATCAAATACCAATTCTGTGGTTCATTTTCTAAATACAAAACCGGACGAAAAATGATTGATCATTGTAGGGAACATTTTAACATTTTTTGACCGCCTAACGAAAAAGCAGCGGGTTTTTTTTTGTGGGGGGTGGCTGTCTCAGTCACTTCAATTTCTGGTTCCGCTTCTACCTGTGATTCATCGTTTGTGGTTTGCACAGTATCATAGTATTTCCGTTTCCCAGAATTTTCGGAAACGACTCAGTTACTCCACTACTTGGAAACAGGTACTTCATTTAGTATCAATACCTCAAACACACTCAGATAAATGTCTCATATATGCACATTACACCATCTCACATACTTTCATCACTCCAAATTTCCACACTATAAATTCATATTCACCAGTTGTATACGTTATTAAACATAATTCTCACACAATAAACCACTCATACAATTGTTCACCTCCTATTACATAACACATAAGCCTATGTCCAAGTAATCACTTTCACTTATTACTTACATGCAAACACTCCTACGTATTTCTCTCTTATTTATTTTAGTACTTGTTTGCTTTTTGCTGCTTTAACAGTAACCATACGCACTTCCTGTCTGCTACTGTTCAGCATGTTTCAGTTGTGGACGTTGTCTTTTACATTTTTTATTACTTTGGTCTAGAGAAAGAGTCCCTATCAATACTTTTTACATGCTTCTAAGAGTGGTGAAGTTAATGCTGTAAGCTATTCTGCTTAAACTATCGCAAGTCGCAACTGCAGAAATATTAACGAAAAAAAAACAAACATCAGCAAGGTGAAAATTGCAGAGAGCTGATGTTCTGGAAAGAAAGAACTAGGTATAGTAGTTAGTGTGCGATCTGGGGATGGTCCAATATATGTGATGAGAACAGAAATCATTAGGGGTCGAAAGCATTTCGATGTAGTCGGCATGAGAAAAGCTATATCCGAGGATCATAGATCGTCGTCGAACCTTCAGAAACGACAAAAAGTGAGAAAGGCGTATCAGTGGGCCAGAGGTTAAGTTGAGTTTTTGAGCAGTTACATGTCATTCGGTTGGCTAGGCTTTCTTCAGCTGAGCTATAGAAATTCTATGCGGCTAGTAATAACATCATTTCAATGAAAGAAGAGTATTTCAGTGCGTGTTTTACTTGAGTTTATAGAAATATATTTGTTATTGTTTGGCTTTAAAGACAAAGACAATCGTTACTGTTGAGGACGTATTTTGACTACGGGCCACGAGAGATGTCAGGTGAATCTTAGGCCTTGCATACACACTCACAGACATACACACACGCACGCATATACACACACACACACACACATTCTATTGACTAGGACCGACCAAAGGCTTGTGATTGGAATTGTTAGACAAAGACTAAAAGCGTGTCATATATATATGTGTGTGTGTGTGTGTGTGTGTCTGTGTGTGTATGTGTGTGTCAGTGTGTGCACGTGCGCACGCGTGTGTACGCATATATATATGTGTGTGTATGTATGTATATGTGTGCGTGTGAGTATGTGCTGTGCGCGTGTCTTTGTACCTGTGTTTGCCTCCCACCACTGCTTGACAACCAGTGTTGATGTGTTTAAGTCCCCGTAACTTAGCAGTTCGACAAATGGAACTGATACAATAAGTACTAGGCTTAAAAAGAAAGTAAGTACTGGGGTCGATTTGTTCGACTAAAATTTTTCAAGCTGGTGCCCCAACATGGCCACAGTATAATGATTGAAGCAAGTAAAAGATAACTCTAAAAATAAAAGATACAACATACATGTATAAGTGAATATGTTTGTGGGTGTCTGTCTGTTGCTGTATGTTTATAGTTAGTTTTGTCAATAGAAAATACATTTAATTATATAAACATCAGATGCAAAGTGACAGCACGAACACTTCTAAGTTTGAAAAACCCGAGAATTAATAGGAATGTGCCAAAAAGAAAAAAAAATTAAATTTTTAATGAAGCAATGACAACATTTACATAGCAGAATAAAATGATGAAATATAATTTTCCTTATCCATGTTACGTACTTGTGTCTGTATGTAAACATTCATACACTTATACATTCGTAGACTCGTTCATTTTTACATGCATCAAGCAAAACTGCGAATCATATAAACGAATATGCGCAGGTGTGTCTGTGTGGTAAGAATATTACTTCCCAACCTCATGGTTCTAGATTCAGGTTCACTGCGTGTCACCTTGGGCAGATGTGTTCTACAATAACCTCGGACCGACGAAGACTTTGTGAGTGGATTTCGTAGATGGAAACTGAAAGAGGCTTGTCGTGTGTATATATACGAAGTCCGATTTAATAAGTATCCGGACTGGTGCTATAAAAACATAACTACAACACGTACCAATTTGACATTTAACCTCCTTCAAAGTAGTCCTCTTCGGAAGCCACACACTTAATCCAGAGTTTTTTTGTTTTTTTTTTCATTGATGGAAGCATTCCTGGAACTCGTTTTCTGGGATAATCAGCAGCTGCCTCATCGCATTCAGTTTGATTTTCTCGACATTCTGAAATCTTTTTCCTTTCAAGATTTTTGGAAAGAGGAAAAGTCGGAAGGGGTGAGATCTGGGGAATACGTGGCTGTCGGGCATGCAGAATGTGGTGCCTAGCCAAACACTGCTGCACAAGCTGCGCCGAATGGACAGGTAGATTGTCAGCTGAAAGCCGTTTTGGCACAAACTTGACAGACATGCGTCTCATGCTCAAATCTCCAGTGATAATGGACTGAACTAAACCGTAACTAATCTGCACATCCTACCAGCTAGAATTAGGAATCAACACTCCAAAGTCACACACACACACACACACACACACACACACACACACACACACATACGTATAAACATATATCTATTTATTTATATCATTGTTCAGTTTTAGTTCAAGAGTTCTTGCCAATAAAGAAAGAGTCAGTTTGTAACCTAAATCCAAGGAGTTTTCATTGGCATTTCAACGTCAACAACAGGATATTTTTGTTTGTATGTATGTATATGTGCAGATTTGTATGTTTTGCTTTATGTATGTATTCTCACCCCTAGATAACCGTAACATTCCTCGTCAGATATAGGGGAAAGAGACAAATCATTGATGGAGATGCTGCTAGTCTGGTTTATAGTTCTCCCCACTTTTCACAACCATATAACAACTTTTAACCTGATCAAACTCCAACCCTACATCCTTTGAGAATATGTTGTAACTCGGTCAAGGCTCTTTTAAATCTCATGCATATTTTTTTGCATAAAGTTTCAAATCATCCATAAAGAAACAGTGTGTAATTTTGGTATTTTTGTTACCTCGTTAACCAGTGAGATATCCTTCACACTTCTTTAACATGAATGACTTAGGGTTCACAGAAAGTATAAGCAACATCACAGTGAGGCTGTTCCCTTGGAATATGCCTTTGCAATACTGTATTCTATCAGTGATAATACAATCGCTCTTTGTGCTTAATTTCAATATGGTGACCCACGACGATGTCAGGTCAGCTATGCTCACTGGAACTTTAGCAAGTTGAAGGGCTTCTAGCATCCATGAGTGGGGATCAGTCAAAGGCTTTCTTGTAGTCTAGCCACATTAAAACTAGCTTCCTTCTATGCTCTCGAACCTCCGACACAACACTTTTGTTGATTAACAATTGCTCGGCACATCCCCAGACTCCCTTCTTCCCAGCTGCTTGTTTGTTCTGCTGTGATGATATTATTGGTTTCACGATGGTCCCGGAGAAAGAATTTTAAGCATACTGTATATATCTTATACATTAAGTTCTATCATGCAATTGGCTAGTAGTTTTTGTCATATTAGTGGTTCTGCGTTTGAGGATAAATTTTGTTTCTACCAGAGCTAACCAGTGTGGTATGCTACTGTTCCTATTCAGAGCTTGATGGTACAGATTAAAAGTATGTGGTCGGTAAAAGGTTAGCTTCTTGTACCAATATCCAAAAATCAAGTCTCTTCTGGGTGCTTTTTAATTCCGGAGTTTCTGGATCGCAGTTGCAACAGTTTCACCATCAATGTTGTATGTCTTGAATGTAACACAGGAGTAAGAACTTCTTCGAATTTATTCAAACCACAGAGCATCTCAGTTATACTCCTTCTCTTCATGTTATTTACAATATTTACAATTGACGGATATTTGTTCTTATCTTGTGTTTTGTTAACACAACGTTTCGGCTGATATACCCCACAGCCTTCATCAGATGTCTTGAGGAAATTTCGAACCTGGGTTCTCATTCCTAATGTATTTTCGCTGTTGTTACTATTATTATTATTATTATTCAGGTCACTGCCTGGAATCGAACTCAGAATCTTGGGATTACTAGCCCGCGCTCTTAACCACTACACCATATGAAGGCTGGAGAGTATATCAACCGAAACGTTGTGTTAACAACAAACAAGCTAAGGACAAATATCCGTCAATTGTAAATAACATAAATAATGTACATAATTCCTCATCTCTTAAATATAGAACTGTCCTTCTCTTCACTACAGATTTTCATCCAGAAGGAGTCTATGCCTTCTCGTGAAGGAGCTTCTGTGATGTTTACTGCTCCTCCTCTCATGTCTCTGTGTACTGTTGCATGGTTGCGGTTAATTTTTTTGTTTATTGTTCTTCTTTCTGTTATTCTCTTCTGATGTCGGAATTTTTCATTGATAGCTTATAGCTCTTGCTTGAGGGTAATCAGTTTGAAAATGAGTGTCCTCTTTTTGCTGTCTCCAAGCATCATTTCTCTCTCCTTCTTTACTTTCTGTTGGTGGGACGTATAGTGATATACTTGTTTGCATGCAATACGAATCATTACATGACTGATGGTCTTCCGTAAACCAGTTATCTTTTTCTCTATATTCAAAACCCATGATGGTACTTTCTTTGCTGTTCGGTTTTGTTTACTTCTTGAATGTTATTCATGTACTGCTTTACAGTAGTAGCCAGAGCATATAGACAGGCGTTAATCTGCCAGAATGTGGGTTCGTTACACTGCTGTAAATACTCATCACCAATTTCGTTAACAGCTTTTAATACCATATCTGGTAGTCTATTTTGATAGAGAATACTCTATCCTCGAGTACTTCAAAGCCAATGTTATTTTTTCTCGGAAAAGTTCAGTAAGGGCATATTTCACCTGTATATAATCCTAACTACTACTACTACTACAATTATCGTTGCGTTTGTACCTGTTATTTACCATAGTCGTAGTAAGGAGATAGTGGTCAGTTATTTGAGCCAGTAATGTAGTTTGGCTGGCAAGCACATATGTATGCTTATATGTATGTATGCATGCATGCACGTATGTATGTATATATGTATGCATGTATTTGTGTGTATGTATGTATATATGTATGTATGTATATATGTATGTATGTATGTATGTATGTATGTATGTATGTATGTATTTGTGTGTATGTATGTATATATGTATGTATGTATATATGTATGTATGTATGTATGTATGTATGTATGTATGTAAAGGGAGACAGACAGACAGACTGAGAGAGAGAAGGGGAGTGAGAGAGAGAAGGGGAGTGAGAGAGAGAAGGGGAGTGAGAGAGAGAAGGGGAGTGAGAGAGAGAAGGGGAGTGAGAGAGAGAAGGGGAGTGAGAGAGAGAAGGGGAGTGAGAGAGAGAAGGGGAGTGAGAGAGAGAAGGGGAGTGAGAGAGAGAAGGGGAGTGAGAGAGAGAAGGGGAGTGAGAGAGAGAAGGGGAGTGAGAGAGAGAAGGGGAGTGAGAGAGAGAAGGGGAGTGAGAGAGAGAAGGGGAGTGAGAGAGAGAAACTGAATCATGTTCGGTTTTTAGATGGCTTTAGAGAGTTTATCCTCTCCCAAGCTTCCTTATTTGTGGTTCAGTTAACTTTATTGAGTCATTGTCATTTATTGTTAAATTTTAAGCACGCCATGCCCACAGTTTTCTTCTAAACTTGCTTGTTTATTCTCTGTAATAAATGGATTTCCAACTGACTGTATTGTGTATGTGAGATCTTACCATATTTTTTGGGTTTTTTTTAGTAAGCGAAATGTTGATCTGAAGTATTTTCTAATAGCTATGTTGTTGATAAGAAAACTAATACAGATTCTCTCACAACTAATCCGATAGGATCGAATTAACTTTTCACTATTTAGTTAAATCTTCAATGAGAGACTTAACCATACCATTTATGCATAAATATCTGGGATTCGACGACACTAGTAGATGTATACACACACACACACACATTCATTCATGCATACATACATACATACATACATAATACATACATACATATGTATATATCCTTTATATCCATTTGCGTGAAAACGTTTTTGAGTGCAATATTGCAATATTTGCCTGAGGAAACGAACATAGGTATTTTGTGGAAACGTACCTAGCAATGCATTAAAGGATTTACGAATTTCCATCCAAAGTTGATCTGATATATGTACGTATGTGTATATATATATATATATATATATATATATATATATATATATATATATATATATATATATATATATATATATACATGCATATATACATACATACATACATACATACATACATACATACATACATATAGATAAATAGATAGATAGATAGACAGACAGACAGACAGACAGATATAAATATATTTTTAATAACAGACTCAGGTCTATATGCCATTAAAGTCGTAGGCTCAGAGAATGAATGTAACTCGTTTAGTATGTGAAGTGAGCGTTAAAAACCACTTACTTTCGTTTGTCACTCATCCTGTAGTAACGGACATTCTACGCTAATGTTTCGATCCTGCTGATTACTATTGATTCCCAGGCAGTGTTTATTTTCTTAACGCTGTTGACGCCACAGGATTGCATAGTGCTGTTCAGTTGTCGAAACGATAGTGGTAATATCCATTTGGTAGCTGATGATGGCAATACATATTTGACATGCTCATTTGTGAATTTTGTTTTCGTTTTAGCCTTGCTGTTTTGAATTGTTCGTCATTCTTGTAAAGGGCAAACTGTTTGTGGATTTGTGGCTTGTAGAGATTATTTACATCGACAGTGATAGTTTTTCTCCATAGGTAATCTTACTTGGCTTAGGTAATACTTAGATATTGGTTTCCAGTTCTGGGAGGTTTCGTGGCATATATATATGAATAGGAATATATATAAATACATACACACATAAATACATACGTATAAAACGTCTAGTTAGAATAGAGGCAGCTGACGAAGGATTAATTCCAAGTGGCTGTCTGTTTTCCTATGACTTCGTTCCGTTGTCTGTAGTTCATTTTTCTAACGTCCTGTACCCTGATATGCATCTATATACACATGTAGATGTAAGTATGTACATATATGTGGGTATACAAGCATACATATTCTTTGTATTATATACATATATATATTCTCTCTCACACACACACACATACATATAAATATCTAAAGGTCCTTTGAAAAGGGCACACAACTAGTGTAATTTTTGTTTACGAAGAACTCCTTTAATATCTGACTAACTACAAACTGAGAGAGACTAGAAGACATTTGACGTCATCATTATAAGTTGCCATAGAAAAGAATGAATATATCAACAAGCACACCAAAACATACAAGAAATTCTTTACAAAAGAAGCTCTGTCAGTAATATAGACTTCAGACACAAATCTAATAACACAAGCACATTTTAAACAATACCGGAAAATAAACTATACGAATATAGGACACCTATTTACATAGTGAGAGACACATAAATACAAACCACATTAACATTATTGTCAAGGACCATAAAGACAAAGGTACTTTATATATTGATATTTAAATCCCAATAGATGAAAATATCCCCAGGCATGAATGAAGTAACTAAGTATAAAGACCAAATATAGATGTAATTCGTTTAATATTTATTGCAACCTGTTTGTTGTTTATTGATATGACAATGGAGAAAATTATTATATTATTTCTCTTTTACTATTAGAATCAGTACCATGTGTATTAAATTTATCAGACTACCTGAATATTGTTGAGTCGGTGTTTTTTGTCCGTCACATGTGTGTGTGTGTGTGTGTGTGCGTGCGTGTGTGTGTGCGTGTGAGCGTGTGCGTGTTTAGCTGGCGTGTTTTCTATTTTCATTTTATTCCATTGCGTTTATGTTGGCTGCCTTTTCTATATGTCATATGGTTGAAACAGTTTGGATATACGTGCGTGTCGTTATCAGCAACCTCAATATAATAATATTACTGGAATTGATTGTATCCTTATATATATATAAACAGAGAGAGAGAGAGAGTAAAAGAGAGACAGATAGATTGATAGATAGAAAGACAGAAAAACTGATATATATGTGCGTGTGTGCGTTTGTGTATCTATCTATCTATCTATCTATCTATCTATCTCTGTATATATATATATATATATATATATATATATATATATATATATATATATATATATATATATATTCATGTGCGTGTGCATGTATGTGTTTAGGAGAAAATTCTTGGGCAACAAAAAGGTAAAAATAGATTACTAATGCGAGATAAAGAGCGTTATGATATATTTTGTAGTTAGAAATTTCAACACACAATACTCTGGCTTTCCTTTCATGATTCCACTCGTTCCACAGAAGTGGAAGATGGTGTAAGAAAATGCAATAAATATACATCTACTGAATAAATTTACACGAAATATACAGTTGAAGAAAAAAAGGCACTAAAAATTCACCAATGATTCCTACCATTCATTGAATATTTGAATTTGACGCAGAACTGATTGGATAGAGAGATTGTGTTATCTTCTAGTGTTTAGCATACCTGGGGAAACATACAAGATTGGGTGATCTTTAGAATGTTCCTGCTTTATATTAAACATACAAACATGTGTTCACACAGCCATGCAAAACACAAGAAGATAACGGCAATTTTCAATATCCGACCAAAACTTACAGTCAAATTCAAAAATTGGCTGTTTTTTTCCGAACAGCTTTCACAAGGCTTTTGAAATTTTGTGCGCACTTTTCTATGAAAGCTCTTTTGTGTAATATACCATAATAGATTATGTATAGGTTAACCTTTCTGGTTCCAGCGTACACTATATTCCAAATATCGTAACACTGCGGAATTCGTTGTAATTCGTAGTACAGTGGCTAGTTTTGTGCATTTTTATCTGCACACCAAAATACAATCACATAATATATAAGTGCATATATATATATATATATATGGAATCGTGACATATGAGGAACATGTCATTTAGAAACTAAGAAAATCCACTTAGTGCATTTTCTTAGATTCTATACATTTTGAATATGAGTTTCGGCCGTTATTCAAACAGGCTGAATATTGATTGAATAATTCGCACCGGGAAAATAATATATATGTAGATAAATTAATATATATATATATATTATATATATATATATATATATATATATATATATATATATATATATATATATATATATATATATATATATATATATATATATATATATATATATATAGAGAGAGAGAGAGAGAGAGAGAGAGAGAGAGAGAGATAGATAGATAGATAGATAGATAGATAGATAGATAGAAACATAGATAGATAGATTAACAAATACAAGTGTGCATGTGCGTATATGCATCTCTCTGTAGTCTGTATTCCACCTCTGTTTTTACCTTTTACTCTATATTTATATGAAACCCTTTGTGAATCTCTGAAGAGGCCTAGCGGTTCGTGCCTGTAACCCCATTTCAACATTTCATCCGATAATCACTCCGGCAAGAATTATTCGGATAGAATGGGGCATGCCACAACTAAGTCGAAACAGCTGTAAGATTAAACTTCTGTTCATTCTCTAATTCCTCATGTACTTTGTACTTCTATCTGTAAACCCGGTTGGCAAAATAACATGGTTTGTCATAAACACCTGTACTTTGTGTTTTTCTTTTTTTTTTGTCACTTTAGCTATGAATTAAATTAATGAATTCAACGGGATACACTGTCTGCAAGTAGTTGGGTTCACCATATTAACCTCCATTTTCTAATTTATATATATATATATATATATATATATATATATATATATATATATATATATATATATATATATATATATATATATATATATATATATATATATAAATTTATTAATAAGGGTAGGACTTGATATTAATCAATTAAAACCAGTGGTCTAGCATATAAAAAAAATCCGAAGATTAAAACTATATTACATACAAAAATAAGAGAAATGACCAGCCCAAAGTGGACCCCTATATGCTAGAAATAGATGCCGAATCATCTAACCACGAAGAATATGTTCTCAGTAAACATTTAGCGACACGACAGTCTGCAAAAGGGCAAGACAAATGAAAAAATACTAAATAAAAAAAAACATTAATCGTTTTTTTTAAATTTAGTATTTTTTCATTTGTCTTGCCCTTTTACAGTCTGTTGTGTCGCTAAATTTTTACTGAGAACATATTCTTTGTGGTTAGATGATTCGGCATCTATTTCTAGCATATAGGAGTCCACTTTTGCAGGTCATCCCTCTTATTTTTGTATATATATATATATATTTATATATATATATATATTTATATATATATATATATATATATATATATATATATATATATATATATATATATATATATATATATATACATATATATATATATATATATATATATATATATATATATATATATATATATATATATATATATATATATATATATATATATATACGTTATTGCTCTAATGTTTTAGAGTGCACTTCTTTTTCGGAGATATATGAACTACTGACGGTGTGTGTGTGTGTGTAACAGATGAATATAATAGTCAACTATCAGTATGCAATTGTTTGCTTGTGCGAATATAATATGTTACCAGTGTATAATTGAAGTATGTTTTTAATTGGTTCTAAATCCTTCAATGTGCTTAAATATCTTAATCGTTAAGATTGTGATATTTTAATGTATTATGAATAACAAGTGGTAATATCTACTAGAAAAGTATTTCGTATTGAACAGTAGCAAAAGTATTTCTTTGTAATACGTATAACATACGTGACAGAAAAACTAAGTAGATTAATGGTAGATGAAATAAGAAATATAAATGTAAAAGAGTTTATTTGGTGTGAGAAAAAAAAGAGAAAATGAAAAGCAAAATATAGAAATAGAAAAGAAATTAAATTAAATTAAAATGTAAATACTAACGTAATTATGCAGAGAACGAGAAATAGGTTTGGTAAAGAAAATGATCGAAAGTTTATTGCAATATATTGCAGTGAAAGTGCTAAATAAAAATATGAGAGAATGCTATTAGAAAGCATAAAATTAGGAGAAAGGGGAAAATAATGAGAACTGAACAATTTTTTTTTTTTTATTAATTATATAAAATATTTGAAAAGCGATTAAAGATAAAGTGAAAATAAGGATGAAGCGGGGTGTCATAAAAAGATAAAATAAACTATCGTCGAAATGTGTATCGGTTTATGTAGATAATTGAATGTGTTAAGTTTTGGTGGAGAAAAATTTTAACTTAATTTGAAAAATAAAGGATTAAAATTTTCCTAAACTAAGAAAGCCATTTAAACAAATAATTAAATGAAACCTTAAAAGTCAAGATGAACAGAAACGATATATTTCAAAACAAAAAAAAAAGAATAGATGAAAGAACAACAACAATATATTTTATAAAAAACATATAGATGAAATAACAGGAACGAGATATTAAAAAAAAAACAAATAAATGAAATAACAACAACGATATATAAGTAATATGAATGGTAATAAATATAAAAGAAATAAGCAAATAGATAAAACATAATTATGTTTATACAATTGGGTGAAATAAAGTAAGGCTAAAGATAGTTGTGCATTAAGCTGAGGCTTGCATTCAGAATCAGATTAATAAAATGATTATGATCAGAGGTTTAAAGTAAAGAATTGAAGTAAGCATTTGATATAATGACACAAAGTATGGGTAGGTATGTTAAAATATGAATTTAATAACTAAAGTTAATAAAGACTGTTAATATCAAACTTTATGACCTCAAAGGGTTAAGTAGGTTACGCTTCATAATAAACTAGAAATATTAAACTAGAAAATTTATTGTCTGAAGATAAGTTTAATAATAGTTTGAAAATTTCGGAGGTATTGCGTAGTAAATTTAAGCACTGGTCCAGTTATCTATTTAATAATTTATGAGGTTTGTAGTAAGTTTTCGAGAGCTGGTATTTGAAGTTTCAAATAGAAAAAAGACCTTTAGAAAATAGTTATGCTAGACTTTCCATCCAGTACAAATTGCAAGATCTTTTCTCTTAGCTCATCGTACTGATTTACATTGGAATATGTTGAGAATGCTTATTTTAAATCCAGGTAAAAAATAGAAAAAAAGCTTCAACTTTTTCTAAGCTCGGAAGATTTATAAACAAACATGCACTCATACACACACAAGCTTTGCATGCATACATACATACATACATGCATGCATACATACAAACATACATCCATGCATGCATGCATACATACAAACATACATTCATGCATGCATGTATGCATGCATACATACATACATACATACATACATACATACATACATACATACATACATACATATATACACACAAGTATGAATGTATGTATATACATTGAAATACTTTGAAACCTGAAGTGCAGGTGAATTCGTAGTGCCACAGTCGTGATACTCTGCATGTTTTAGGCAGTTTCAATCTTGACAGAGCTCATCTCTCTTCGAGTATTGCTACAGCCGATTACTTCCAGAAAATGAGGGCTTGAGTTAAAGATAGATGGAAATAAAGAAAGAGAAGATTTGGCCCCAGTACTGAACTTGTACATGATTTGCCATCCTGGAAAAGATGAAAATAAAGTATACCATAGCGGGGTTTGAACTCGGGACGCATACAGCAGGAAGGAATAACGAAACGCACTTTCACAGTAGCACTGTGCCAATTCATTATTTTCTCTGTGTGTCGGAGGGGTGCGTGCGTGTGTGTATGTATGTGAGTTTGTGAGCTTGAAAGTAACAAATATATGAGAATCTAACTGACTGCTTGCATCCCTTCTTCAAAAGCTGTTTCCGTGTGCCAATCATTACTTGTCTCGAAGGCCAAATTTTCCTTTCATCTTTCCAAAATCTATAAGATACAATACCAAAGTGTAAGGGTAGATATATTCGACTAATCCAGTTCTCATAAATTACTAGTCGTATGCCTATATTGGAAAGTAGTATTACTGAGGGCGCTGGATCGTCAGAATCATTAGGACAACGGAAAAAATTCCTTCCAATATTTGTTTCTTCCGTTTCTTTACATTCAGTGTTCAAATCTCGCTGAGGTAGAATTTGCCTTTCGTCGATAAAATAAGTATCAGTCAATTAGTTAATGTAATCGGGTTCTTGCCCCTAAATGCCAACCTTATTCCTAAATTAGAAGCAATTGGCATTATTGTTGTGGCGGTTATTGTTGTTGTTGGTAGTATTGATGCTAACAGCATCATCAAAGGCATGAATATCGGTAGTACTCGCTTAGCGACTGATACATCTATTACAAGCACTGCTACAAGTTTATTGATTGTAACATCCACAGATAACACCTCTACAACAAGCATCAAGAAACGTCAAGAAAATTATAGAAACTGAGAATAGCATGGAAGCAATATAGTTTGCAGCATAACTTTGCTAGCATTGCAATCAGCAAAGCTAAAACCACTACCCCCCGACCATGAATTCTATCCCACCTATTGCAATGCACTTGACATATGTCACCTCTGAAGGCAGCGAAGCAACAACAATAACGAATTCAACAAGTATTGTGACCTCTGAAACTGTAACAGATGTCGTCAAAAGACTGAGAATGCGAAAAATGGAGTTAAAGATGTTCAGAAATTGCTTCTAAAAAGAAGGAAAGATAATCACTCTGGTTGTGTCACATGGGTTGATAAGAAAACACCAGCAGCTTTACGGTAGCATGGCCATGCATAGGCACAAGAAGATGGTCATTTATGAGGGTGACGAATTCAATGATGGAAAAGTGCCTAAAACTAATGTAGAAAAATCTTTCGTTATTCATACTAGACGGATGGTAGGCGTGAGATCCCCTTGTCTCTTTTCTATAAGTTTTTTCATGGACATTGTTCAGTTGAGCTCTCTTCTCTGGTTTCTCCTTTAAGAACTTATCAGCGATCAACTAGAGTTGCATCCAGTTCTCATCATAGAAACACCATAAGCGTCGTAAAGTACTTCACAGTACCAGTTTCTTCCATTGCACATCTGAACTTTGGAATTCCCTTCCACGGTTTTGTTTTCCTCTTCAATATGACCTCCAGTCTTTTAAGTCTAATGTACATCGTCACCTATTGACTTCTGTCTAGCGCCCATTTTATTTTAGTAGCTCTTACGTTTTCAGTGGTCTAAGGGCCTTTTAACGAGCAAATGATTAAAAAAAAAAGAAATGCTAATTCAAATTCCTTGCCACTACTGCAGTCAATAAAGAGAATTTCATAATCATTCCTGACGCATAAGCAGGTGAATGAGTAAGGTAAAGATGACGTCCGCCTCGACGTCAATAAATATATATTGGCTGGTGGTGGTGGTGGTGGTGGTTTGAACGATGGAGAATAGAATACAAAAATCTGAAACTTTGAAGGTCAGGGCAGGACTGGTCGGGGATTTGAATGAAGCTGTTGATTTGCATAACTTCAAAAAATTTTGAAAGAGCTCGCATTTGCTTTTTATCCCAGTTGTTGATAAAATAAGATAAATATCAATGAAGTGCTGTGTCAATGTTTTCGATTAACACAATTCCCTCCATATTGCTGCCTTTGTACCCAAATTAGAAATTATTATAGCTGTTATTTGTTGTTTTTGTTAATATTTTTGATGTGATTGCACTTATTTTTGATAATTTGTGGTCGAATTCATTCCTTGGTCATAAAGGTAAAGTGTTCTTTGGTCTGGTATCTATGGTGGAAGATTAGCGGTGGGGGGAAACAGAAGTGACTACTAACATACACTTTAG
The DNA here is from genome assembly GCF_046866305.1 of Octopus bimaculoides. NCBI lineage: Eukaryota > Metazoa > Mollusca > Cephalopoda > Octopoda > Octopodidae > Octopus > Octopus bimaculoides. The sequence goes on along the minus strand of NC_142930.1, from coordinate 57,615,228 downwards.
ATCTTCAGCGAAGACTTCCTCATATTTTCCAGTGTCGTTTGGAGAAGTTAAAAGTCGAAGGAGACACAGCGACAGTAAATTTGTTCAAACGTGAGAGTGAAGTAAATTTCCCAAGTGACAGGTTCTATTGTCTGCATTTGCCCGTAGGTAGAAGAATGACGGCTGAGAGAAGAGACTTACCTGATGATCAGGCCAATCATGGATCTGTGGAGTTCCTTAGTTGCCCTTACGCCTGTCAAGAAAGCTCATACATGTGTGTATGTGTGAAAATCTGTATGCGTGTAGCTGCACGTCTGTATGTGTGTGTGCGTGCGTCTGTATGTATGAGCGTATCTCTGTGTGTGTGCGCGCGTGCATGCGTGTGTGTGTGCGCGCGCGCGTGCATGTGTGTGTGTGTGCGCGCATGCATGCGTGTGTATGTATGTATGTATGTATGTATGTATGTTTTACTGCTTTTCTGTTTCGAATTTCTCAACAATAGGGTAAGAGCCTGTTTGTAGCCAGGAAACAAGGCTGTTTCATTTGTAATTTAGACTATACCAAAACGTTAAACATGTCTAATATATAGGTCCATCTACGTATATATGCATGCATAATGGTGTGCTTGTAGACTGTAGGCACATACGTATGTATCTGGAAAAACACGTACGGGCGTAGACATAAATGTCATGTACGTGCATATATTTATGCTACACTTTTTTAATGTATTCTTTTAACTGTGTATGTTCTTCCTAGTTTTGTGAAACACAGCTTCTCAAATTAAATACGGTGGCTGTTAACTTCCAAAGCAATTACTCCAGTAATTATAATTAGACGTTAAAAAGCTAGTTCGGTTAGAGTAACTGCAGATTTCTTACCAGTTTGGCATTATTGTTTTCTTTTTTCATTAATCTTGAACATGATGTTAACATCTTCTGGGAAACTGATTTCAACTGTTGTGCATAATGTTTTCTCTCGTCTAGAATCGTTATGTCTAAGCTGTTAAGGTTACATTTTATCTTAGCCTCGACAGGGACATTCGTCTTTCATATTTGTTATAATGTCTTCTACATCACTATAGCACTTCAGGTTTATGTCTTTATGTTTATATTTCCGAGGATTTTGTTACGTAATGTCCCATGGGCAATTCTGTGATGGTATTTTCGGGCAGCTACTTACATATCTTCAGTATTCATTCTACTGTGTCTGCAGCGTTTGTCACATTACCTGCATCCCATTCCCTTTTAGTGTTTCAAGTATTTTGATGTTACTTCAAACTATGTGCGTATGCATATCAGTATGTATATATGTGTTCATGTATATTTGCATGTGTGTATGTGTGTGTGTGTGTTTATACACACACACACACACACACACACACACACACACACATATATATATATATATATATACATGTGTATCACGAATTGCACATGAGAAATTAAGGAGGGATGTCAGGAAGGGCATTGTTGTTGCACTTCCAGATGGTAAGGGTCTTCCTATGACACTGACATGCAGTGTCTGTGCAAGACCGTGCCTCAGTAAAGCTGGACTCATGAGTCATCTTCGAAGTCATAAAGCTAGACTGATAAAGCAGGCCGCTGGTGATGATGCTACACACCATACTAATCATGTCTGTCGGGCATGTGGAAGGGAGTGCGATTCAGCAGGAGGACTTAAACGACACGCAAAGGTACATGGAACCCAATTACAACAACAGCCAGCTATTGCCAGTAAAGGTTTTGGATGCCAACTCTGTGCAAGACATTGTAGATCTTTGGCTGGGCTAAAAAGTCACATTCGATCACAGCACCGTTAAGTTAAGCTTCGTGCAATGGCCATACTCGATAACGAGGGAGCAGCCATCATGTATGTATGTATGTACGTATGTATGTATGTACGTATGTATGTATCCATGTATGTATCTATGTATGTATGTATGTATGTATGTATGTATGTATGTATGTATGAATGAATGTATGTATGCATGGATATATCAGCAACATATTTCAAAGCAACCGGAGTAAAGACGTTCAAGAATTATTAACGATACGAGAATGTTTGACCCTAAATTTACCCAAATTTTACGGATTTTAATTACGGAAAATATTTGTCCTAAACTAACAAGTTTAAAATATTAATAATTTGACTATTTATGAAATATGCTAGTTAATTTCTTCCCAGAATTTTGGCAACTATTGTCTTTTATACGTGACATGGTTTTTATGTGTTTCAATAGCCATTGCAAAGCATACATATCGATATTCAAATAATTTGTTTTGTAAACAATCTCCATCCGCCCAAACCTATTTTTGAGGAGGCTTACCCTTATTCTTCTCACCTCAGTAAATCCACTATCAATCTTCTTTGATCACCTAACATGGCAGCTTTTCCTTTGAAAATCGGAACGTTAATATTTAAGCATTCGGTAGGTGCACTCAGGGGATTTATGATCAAGAAGAAATCACCAGAGAAATATATTATGGTCTTTCTTCAAGCTCCATCATTTTATATACGACTGATCCTTTTTTTTTTTTCAATTATATTTATAGGTATTGATAAAATTTTGAGAACTCAGATTATTTCTGCCATAATATTTCAGGGAACCTATATAATCACTATCATAGCCATTCACTTAATATTGTTTGATCAGAATACGCTTCCTGTGGGAGTAACCTGAATATGCTGTTCGCTTTGGAAGTGAGTTGTCAATGATTTGTGATACATAGAACTGCTGTTAGTTTCGAAAACATAAAACGTTGTTCTATCATAGACGTTATTTATGTGTAACTGATATAAGCCAGAGAAGTCTACATTTGTCTTGTAACACCCAAGGTGTGAATTTCAATTTTGGTTTTTAAAGCCCGAGTGTTACGAAGCAGTGATTTAGATTTGTAAGGTTTTTTTTTTTTCAATTTTGTATTTTTGTTATACTATTCAGTCAGATGTTGTTACCGCACTATTAACACCTTTAAATTATCTCGCAGACTTTAGACATTCAATAATAGAATATTTGTAGTTTGTAAATACACTGCAAAATGGTTATAGAATATTCTTCCAGTTCTCCATAAAGAAAATATTCAGATTTTTCATGTTGAGATCTGTAGAAAATAAACAGTACAATTATTATTTCATCTACAGAGACAAATCTCTAAAGTATGTAACTTCCTTCTTGTTTAGCGTTTATGATAGTTTAAAATGAATGTGTTTTCGTTGTTTTGCAAAAATAGCCTTGAAATTTTTATTGACTCTGTGAAATTTTAGGGCTAGAACCTGCATTACGGCTATTTTGTGGATGATATTGCAAAGGGAAAACTTTGCTGTGAAATTAAACTATTTTCTATTTAAGTAACTAGACATATTCAACAAACATTTGCACAGGTAATGCCAGATTCTAAAAATTAATATGATCTTCATGCATTGAACATTTCACCACCGATGCTTTTTTTCTTTTCTTTTTTTTTTTTTGTAAGAGGGTTTGTTTTGCCCAATTTTTCGTCGAATTTTTCACTATTCTCCAGCAAATATTTTCTTACTACAAAGTGAATGGAATGTTTCAATGCCGTGGTTGTTTATGGTGATTTAAAGATAAGATTTCTTTGTGTGTTCTGTATTTACCGCAAAATGTATCCAAGTTCACGACCGAATTGAACACCTGCCACTAAACTTCTGGTTGACTCACACCATTATACATATGTCATTCACATAAACACAAACACACATGCACACAGATACTACCACACACACACACACACACACACACACACACTGGCTATTTTCGCACTCTCCTATCCCAAAATTCACTATCTCTTTCCACTTCAATGTTCGTGATATTTTTCTTTCTCTGGATTTTTCCGTTTTTTCTTTTTTCTGACAAAGAGTTATGCTCGAAACGTCAAAAAACCCTCTCGTTTTACCGAGTGTCCAACTAATTCATTCTATGTACACATCCTCTTGTTCTTTTATTGTTATTTCTAATGTTCGATTATTTACCTTACGAACCCCGATTATACTTCGCATGATGCTTTACGCACAAAGAACGAACCTCTATAGAAGACCAAGTGTTAAGTTTTGTCATATTAGTGTTCTACTCATATCTGTGACACAAAAGTTACTATACATACCATGGTAGGGGACGAAAATGAAAGTCATGGCAATATTAACTACACTAATAAGCGTCGAGCTAGCAGAATCATTAGCACGCCATTTCGTCTGTCTTTACGTTCTGATTTCAAATGCCACCGAGGGTAATTGCCATTCATCTTTTAGAAGTCGGTAGAATAAGTATCAGTTGAGCACTAGGGTCGATATAATCGATTTATCTCTTCTCCCGAAATTGCTTGCCTTGTGCCAAAATTTTAAACCAGTATTAACTACACTTCTTATCCACCAATCTGATGTGCACTGCCTTGTTTCCTCATCAGAGTTTGTTCATCTGAACTATCAAACTTCCTTCTAGCTTATGCACCTATTTCTATTCCTATTGCCATCGTGGATATATCTTATTTTCTTTATACATTTCGAAATAAATAACTCTGTATTTTTATTCTAGAAGTTTCCTTTGAACCTACAATTTTCTAAAAAAATCTACAGAAGTTCAGTCTGGACATCAGCTATACCTACATCTACATTAAAGAAAAGTTTACGTTGGTTACCACCCTTTCTCTACGTAAATAAAAAAGAATTGTCACTAAAGATTTTTCAGTGATTTCCACAATCTTTTCATATTCATAAAATGATTAGAAGGTAAAAATATTACTCTTTGCTTCTACTAAACAACACCTAAAAAGTACGAGTGCTGATATTAACACGAGAGCAAGTAATTACGTTTATGTTTCTTTCTCTGAATATAAGGCAGGTCATGGCCTCTTTTAATGCCGATATATTTCCCGGGTTGCACGATTCAATTAAGTCAGCTACTGATGGCATGTTTGCAGGTGATTATAGATAAAATTGAAATTAGATTTGCACGAATAGTAAAATTCGGGGAAGACGTCAGTCACTGTAGTGTCTTTACTTAGTTTGTTTATTTTTGTTATATTGTATCAATATATTATATCAGTTGTTGGAAATTGATTTTTGTTTTAGTTTAATGTAAAGATTGTTGATGTAACTTGCTGTATATTTTATACTATTTGTACACTTTCTAGATAAGTCTTGATGAAATGGTCTGCATATTCTACCTTACTGGTTTTTCACGAAACGATTAACTATATTAACAGGTTTACAAATTTTATGCTTCTATATTCATGGAATATAAGTTTCTAGATTCAGATTTCTGGTATATCTTTCTTCTACTTCTTTTACTTAAAGTTCCATGAAATTTCAAAGGAAAAGATTACATGAGCTGATCTACTGCCAACCTCTTAAAATGGATGAAAATATATTCGTTTCCGCTTTCAACGTACATGCGTACTGCGATACAGTTATAAATTCGAACTTGAGGTATGTTATTTCATTGCATCCATCTTCATTTCTTGGTTTTGGTTCAATTTTTTACCCATTTTATTCAATAACCCGTCGTTGGCTTGCCCGGCAATCTAAATCATACCCGCTGTTCTTCTAGTAGGACCACCAAGTGAGAAAGTTTGGGAAATTTTCGAAAAATGTGTGTGATACTTCCTTCAGTTCGTCTAGTGCATCTCTCAGTGCCATCGTTATTCCGATTGCTAAACCATTTACACCTATATTTATTAACCTTTCTATAACACGCAATAGATTCTAAAAGGCACTAATATATTTTTTATCAATGAAATTTAAATTTGGAAAAGTACTAAAAAGTGTACAGTTCATTTTTTCTCTCATTCCAAGAATATATATTATTCGTTCTAAAACTATGACTAAAGACCCTGAGACAGGATCCCAAGGCAGATGTCATTTGTCTGATCTTCAGCATGGTCTTCGGCAAGGTTGATCACCGGATCCTGTTAAAGAAACTATCCAGCATGGGAGACTGGGGGGAGGGCGGAATTATTAATGTGAGTAAATATTAATTAATCCACTTCAGTAAAGAGGCTGCACATAAGCTAGCATACACTCTTCCCTCGAGGTTGCACTCCGTGCAGCATCAAACCCCGATAGGGATCACCGAGTAATTGTCGAGCACATCTTAAGTTGGAGCTCCCATATAAGCATCAAATTTGACATGGACCACAGGATATGGTTCTGAATCTTTTCGGCCTTTCCGCTCAATAGATTATCATTCTCTTCTCCATCTTTGCCCATCCTCGCCTTGAATACTGTTGTTCGCTGTGGCTTCCCTTGTCGAAAGAAAATATAAATATTCGAAGCACTCCAGATATCAATCACAAAAGATAAATAAAAATAAACGACGTGACTGGTCATGATTATTGGGATCAGTTCACGAAGCGCAAACTTTATTCCTTCCAGCGCCATTGTGAGCGTTATTTTATTTACATGATGTGGAAAAATATTCCAACAGCATTGCCCAAATGATGACGGCATCAATTTTAAAATTTACCCAAGTATTGGCCATTGTACCATCCATCCCCAACAAAAATCATTCTCACGTCACATCGCAAGACCGATCTGTTTCACCACAATTGGCACTGCCCTCTTTAACATCATGCCAAGACACATAAGCGGAGAAAAAGATATAACGTTTGAACAGTTCATGTATGCATATCTCCAACAAATTCCAGATAAACCGTCAACACCGGTATATATCCATTCAAACGATAACTTTTTACACGAATGGGCTATGGTGCCCAAACAATGACAGTAATATAAAACATCATTAAATATCTCTTCCAGTAGTGTTATTAAATTAGTCATGGCCAATTCCGGCCGAAAGTTATTAAATAACTTATCTAAGTATACACAAGTTTGATTTTATTTTTTGTCCTGTATTATCAGGAATATTTCTTTGATGTGTAATAGTCTTGGGTCATTACTTATTAAAACCTATAATGATGATTGTGTTTAAGCACTCTTTATTGCAGCAGTAATGACTTATTTGGCTGTTTACATTTATTGCTTTCTTTGTAAACCTAATTTAGGAACACTGTTCTATAGAATACAAGGAGAGAAATTCCACTCTTTACCCTAGAGAATGCTATGAATAAGTGGCACCATCCTAGGTTCTTAGGTTCCAGCGTCAATCTTCACCTAAATTAGGACTTCGACTGGGTATCTGAGTTTGAGTTAGCTGACTATACAAAAGAACTATATTTACCCGTTTACTTCTAGAAATTAGTGCTCTTGGTGCGGTTTTATCATTATCTGTTTACTTCTAATCAGAAACCGGATTTTCTAACTAAAGTAATTTGGCCTTGCTTCGAAATAAAACATCGTTTTCAAGTAATAGTGTATTACCGAAACAACTTTGTTTCAGTAAATATACTTTCTAAAGTCCGGACAGAGGCATTATAACTGTTTTCTTTTCTTTTCTTGCAAATTGTCAGGAATAGACATTGTAGCTTATTGTCAATTGTGCTGATCGCTAAGAATCATTGAATACAATTATATTTATGCGCCCAGCTGGACGGGACGCCAAGAAACAAGAAGAAAGAGTGAAAGTTGGAGCGAAAGAGTACAACAGGGTTCGCCACCACCCCCTGCCGGAGCCTCGTGGAGCTTTAGGAGTTTTCGCTCAATAAACACACGCAACGCCCGGTCTGGGAATCGAAATCGCGATCCTCCGACCGCTGCCCGAACCACTCGGCCATTGCGCTTCCACCACTGAACACAAACTGAAGAAAATATATTTATGCTAGTTAGAATATATTTCAAAGTGTGCAACTATATGCAAGTGCACTGCATTTTACTCACTTTCAAAGTTGAGCTAAATGCTAATAACTTATGATTCGAGCAGTAATACACTAAAGTTTCCATATGTTGAATCATGTAAATCATGAGCATAAATAATTTGGAGAAAATGTGAAACAATATTTGTTCAATTTTGATTTTACGTTCCCTTTTTTTATAATTGTTCACAGAGATAACTTCTAGCTAGATTTTTCTTAAAATTTCTTGGAAATTTGTTAAGCATCTAATGTCATTTTTAAATTCATAAATTTATATTACCGATAAACATACCCTATATGTTGCGGCAGGGGGGTGGGGGTAAACCAGCATATGCTGTCGAACCCCGCTGCTGATATTGGGGATTGCGTTCTATACCCTGACCCGAGCATAGGACGAGAGTCGCCTCTATCGGCAGGGAAATGAATGAAATGCCTGGTGTGTGTGTCTTGTTGTGGTTACCCACACCTAAACAAAATGGGGAATAGGCCCGGGCATACAAAAAATATTTATTAATAATATATAAGGGCATTGAAATGCCCTTATATATTGTTTTAAAGTGAGATAATAATATTTAAAACATTAGAACAATGCTATAAAGTTTGAAGAGAAATACTTAGTCGATTTATTCGATCTCAGTAGGTCTATATTTTTATTGACTCTCAAAGAATAAAAATCAGCTTCCATGGAAGATGCACGGAGAACGTAAACAACCGAAACCGAATACGGCAACATTATTGCGATTCTGCCGATCCGCTGTTCTTATTTATGCGTTATGCTGATTTTGTAGTAGAACATTCTTCCACAAGGGGAGTGTAGTCGAGGAAATCTAATCTAGTATTTGAGTGATCCTTTATTTTATTGACTCCTAAAAGGCAAACTTCACCGTAGCCGAATTTGAACTCAGACCAAGAAGGGCTGTAACTAAATACCATAAGGCATTTTGTTTGACATTCTAATGATTTTGCTAATCCACTGTCCACTGTTGATGATACTGAATATTGAGAAGGTAATTCAAATTTAAAATTCTATTCAAATCTCTGTTGGATGAAATTCAGTGTAATACATTTCGGAAATAATAGTTATCGAAGAGTCGATCAGTCACGTTCATATTACCTAAAAGACATGATTAATTTTCTAATATATATTTACATAATGTATATTGTGTATGTTTGTGTTTGTGTGTGAGACTATTAAATTATGAAGTCCATTACATTAAACTTCGCTATGCAAGTTTCATATTGAGTTAAAATTAATTAAAAAGTGTTGTGTCGGTATAAATAGCCGTTATTTTTAAAGAGAACTTGGACACATATTTAGTGATATCCAGTTATTCTTTTCTAAACCAAACATACTGTAACTGACACAACTTTTGCATTTAAGCACATGCGGAGATGGTATATCCTTTGGATAGCTAAAAATGAATGTAACAAAATGAAAATATGTGTGAGCAAACATTTAATATTGAAATGATAATAAAAAATATAGCAAAACAGAGAAAAAGACAATGCATCAACAATGGGAATCTGTAAGGAAATTCAGAGCGTTACAAAGTTATATTGATCTCTGGAAAATCAGTTAATCAGGTAATTATCAAATAGTTTTTATAAAGAAAATACAGGATGCAAGATTGTTAAATAAGAACAGTGTCCAATAATACAGCGTTGGTCCATTTAATCTGATGTAAAGGGGAGCTTTCAGTATTTTAGGAGATACTTATCTCAGTGTTAGTACTTGGCAAAAACTACTAATTTTGTATATAGATATAATGCAGAATGTTTTTTTTTATGATTCTTTTTCATTATAAACCAATCATATTAGTCGCTGCAGATATCAAAATCAAAATCATAATCTTCCAAATTCAACTTGAAACTGATAATATGGTTTTCTAGTCTTTTGCTATTTTAGCGGAAGGAAGAATTAAAAGCAAAGTGTCTTTCTTTAATATTTCCTTTCCATCATACTTATATAGAACTCAATATATTTAAGTTTGTCTCTGTGACATATATTATCATTTAAATATCGCATAATAAATTAAGAGAGCATACATTTAAACAGTTCGCTCTCCTGTTTGCAATATATATCGGGTGCAGATTGCATCGATAACTAGCCACAGGTGGAGTCCTCTCGGGGTTAAAAGTGGCCGTAACGTTGGTTCTTATGGAACAGTCATGTTTGGAGTGGCAGCATGCATTTAGTTTTCCCTCTGTACATCTTCATATATTTAGTTCATGTATGTATTATAAGTGGAGACGCAATGGCCCAGTGGTTAGGGCAGCAGACTTGCTGTCGGAGGATCGCGATTTCGATTTCCAGACCGGGCGCCGTGAGTGTTTATTGAGCGAAAACACCTCAAAGCTCCGCGAGACTCCGGCAGGGGGTGGTGGCGACCCCTGTTGTACTCTTTCGCCCCAACTTTCTCTCACTCTTTCTTCCTGTTTCTTGAATAAAACTGCGATGGACTGGCGTCCCATCCAGCTAGGGGGAACATATACGCCATAGAAACCGGGCCCATGAGCCTGGCTAGGCTTTAAAAGGGCGCATAAATAAAAAATAAACGTGTTATAAGATATTTCATGTTGAGCAGGCTATTGTGACACAGTTTTAGAATATTTCTGTGAGATAGTTTTCTGTAAAGGTATGTAATTGGGAATTCTCTTTATCCTTAAAAACTAAGTCTAACAGTGATGAAATATACTTAGACAAAGTAGCAAAGCATGAACTCAGTGTGGCACAGTGATGAGTTGCAATCCACGACACAATCAATCTGTGGCCTTAAATCTTTTCTGTAACAAATATTTTGTGTATAGACATTCACACACGGAGAAAGGAAATAAAAAGAAGAGAATTCTAGAAAGGTAATGAGAGCGAAAGTGACTGAATCAGAGATAGAGTGATACAGGGTGACAATGAGAGAAATTTAGATATAAAGACAGATAAATCAATATATACATAGGTAGTCTGATGAGTAGAAAGGTAAGCACGGATATTGGCAGATGGAAAGGTAGATAAATGGATGGATAGATAGATAGATAGATAGATAGATAGATAGATAGATAGATAGATAGACAGACAGATACATAGATGGATAGACATGCAAACTGATAGAGAGACAAAAAGATAGACAAGCAGCCAGGCACATAAAAAAACAGGAGGCTAGCTAGATGGATAGATAGATAGATAGATAAATAGATTCTACGTTCATTTTGCATCAAACATATGATTAAAAATATTCATCCCACCCACACACGTAATTTTCCCGAACCATATTTGCATCTATCTTCATATATATAAAAAACTTACGGCCACATATCTATCTACTCACAAATAAGTACGTATACACAAACAGCCACATAAACACGCAAGCCCGTACATACATACCCACACGCAAACACACTCACATAATACACATACACTCGCGCACGCGTTCAAAATTATATATATATATATTTATGTGTGTGTGTATGTATGTATTATGTGTGTGTATTTATATATGTATATATATGTATATATATACACACGCATATATATATGCATATATACATCTATGTATGTGTATGTATATATGTATATATATATATATATATATATATATATATATATATATATATATATATATATATATATATATATATATCACGTAACAATCTTCTTTAGTAGTGCTTCCTTGGATGATTTTGCCTGAGAGTAGAAGCTGTTCTAGTGAATACAATCAGATAAGACTCCGTTATAATCTAATGTAGGTAATCAGATGTATATACATGTGGGTATATGTGTAAGGTATACTGGTTTAAAGGTATATGTAATTCATCTACGTGTGATATGTGTCTGTGCATTCAAGTGCGTGAAAAATTAATTCGTAATACACATGGAAGTATTTTTTGGACGTTTCTACCAAAGCATTCTATATCTTTAATTTGTTAAGTGAATGCTTCTCTGTGAAAATATCTGTGTGGCTGGGAAAGTTGTCTTAGAAATAGGCTTAATAATGTGGGTCAAATAAACTAAGTAATATGTATGGATGTGCGTGTGTATGTATATATATATATATATATATATATATATATATATATATATATATATGTATATATATATATATATATATGTAAGTGTATGTGCGGGTGTGTGTAGATATAGATATCGATAGATACGTGGTTTGATGAATAAGTATCCGGAATATTACCATAGTAACAGACCTAAAGTACGCAGGGTGAAGTTGCTTGGCACAAATTGATCCTGAGCTCTGTTGTGCATGTGCAGTAAGTTTTGACATTCTAGCTCACTTCTGCTGTTTACAGCAGTGCTTGGAAGGAAAATGTGTAGCGTGTGATCGTCGCATTGAGCATGACAGAGGAAGTCGAGCAGAGAATCTGCATTAAATTTTGTCAAAAGCTTCGCGATACCTGCTCAGAGGCCTACACAAAGTTTTCAAAAGTATTTCATCGTTCTTGACAAAAGATCTTGTGCAACTGAGATTCGAGTTTCCTTTTAGTCAGCTGGAAGCAATTTGAGCATGAACTTGGCAAACACGCGTTGCGTACCCAAATCTTCAGTGATAATTGACTGAACTGAACAATAACTAATCTACACATCCTCTGATAAATCCCGCTCACAGCTGCACGCACATGTGCGATGTTTTTCTCAGTTCTGCAGGTTGCGGGTCTCTCAGAACTTCCGTCCCAGAATTTCCATCTTGGAAACGTCTGAAGCACTTGTACACTTGCGAGTAGCTCATACAATCGCCTCCATCCTCTTTCTACAGCTTTGCGTAGCACTCTGAGTAGGTATCGTCTTGACAACTTTCTCTGTCATGGTCAACGTAACGATGACACGCTACGCACTTTTATTCCAAGCACTGCTGTAAATAGCAGAAGTTAACTACAGCGTTAAAACTTAGTACACATGCACTGCAGAAGTAAATGTCAATATTTGCCGAGCGGATTCAGTCTACGTGCTTGAACTTCGTTACTATGACAACAGTCCTGATACTTATTGATCAGACCTCGTAGAGAGATACATATGTGAGATATATATGTGTGTGTGTGTGTGTGTGTGTGTGTGTGTGTGTGTGTGTGTGTGTGTATGCGTAGGAGTGGCTGTGTGGTAAGTATATATGTATATATGTATATATGTATATGCATGTGTGTCTGTCTGTGTTTGTCCCCCGCCCAAATCACTTGACAACCGATGGCGTTGTGTTTAGGCCCCCGTAACCTAGCGGTTCGGCAAGAGAGACCGATAGAATAAATACTAGGCTTACAAAGAATAAGTCATCGGGTCGATTTGCTCGACTAAAGGCGGTGCTTCAGCATGGCCACAGTCAAATGACTGAAACAAGATGAAATATACGACAATTTACTATTTATCACTATATATATATATATATATATATATATATATATATATATATATATATATATATATATATATACATATATACATATATGTGGCTCGTGTGTTCTCGTCTACGTTTGTTTGCAATGTCCTGTACCCAGATATGCACCTATACATACAGGTGGATGTCGGTATGCACATACCTGTACGTATATATGCATATACTCATTTACTTTTGTTTTTACATGATTGAACGCAGCGTCTCACAAAAATTGTAAGTAGTTTTCGTAAACTTATCCTCCGACGCTACTCTATCTCTTTCTCTTTCCTTTCTCCCCCCCCCCTCGTTCTTCCTCTGTACTACTACGTATCTCGCCTTACCCCTCTTGTTCTTCCTCTGTTACTACTACGTATCTCCTTTTCTCCCTCGTATTTCCTCTCTTTCTCTTTTCCTCTCGTTGCTCACCTATTCTTCTACTTCCTCCCTCTCTTTCTCCCTCTACCACTCTCTCTCTCTCTTCCCTTTACACCGGCATGGTCACATGCTTCCGGTCAATAATCCTTTCCTTCCTTGGCTTTCGCCAAGCAACGCACGCCACCACTTTGTCTCTCTCGGTTCCGTGCCTCATCGCGTTCATACACACATAAATTTTCTCGTCTGGCCGTAAAGCCTTTTCTGTTTGTTTTCCTGTCTTGTTTTTTGTCCGCCACTACATTCCTCCATGGCTAGATTTAATTTGCGTATACAAATTTAATCTGCGATCCATGGGACGAGCCGTTTTAACGATGCGTCCTGCCCGAAGCTCGTCGAAACGCCGGTGTTAAAACGTGGGTAGCTGATGAAGTAGAATGTTCTCTATGTGGCTCGTGTGTTCTCGTCTACGTTTGTTTGCAATGTCCTGTACCCAGATATGCACCTATACATACAGGTGGATGTCGGTATGCACATACCTGTACGTATATATGCATATACTCATTTACTTTTGTTTTTATATATTTATATATATATATATATATATATATATATATATATATATATATATATATATATATTAGTAACGGTAAGACAACAAAAGAATGAGACACCTTGATATTATGTAATATACTTATGTATATGTGTGCGTATATATGCAGGCGTATGTGGATGGGTGCGTTTGTGTGTGTGCGTGTGTGTGTGTGTGCGTGCGTTTGTGTGTGTGTGTGTGTGTGTGTGTGTGTGTGTGTGTGTGTGCGTGTGTGAGCATATACGTATTGCACTTATGTACGTAGTAGCACAAAGTAAGTCTACAAGTCATGCTCATATTAGATATATCTAATGTATATATGGAAACTGGGTTTTCAGACTTATACTTAACTGGATATTGTGTTTGTGATTTATAACCGGAAATAAACCTGCTGCATGCTTAATAATATCAAGTGCCATCTATCATATTGCATGTCTGGGTAAGGTCTTCCCAGAATTCTTGAGAAGGAGATTGGAATGTAGTGACAAGTCGAAATTAATTACGTTTCATATTTAGAAAGTGGGGATGGATGAGATACGCTATGCAGTTGTTTGGCAATACTCTATTATTGAATCTCTGTATGTGACGAAATTAAATTTACACTCACTAGCCTTTCTAATAATACTTTGGTAATAGAAATTCTAGCATCTTCAAGTGAATGTTGACCGGCTGAGTAGCTTTTTTTTTTAAAGTGTTTTCGTTTCGTTAAAATGTGTAATGAAACGTGTTATAACGCTTAAACTAAAGGAATCTAATGAAATCCATGCTTCTTACAAACACACGTTACTTTTGCAGCTATAAACGTTACGTTGATACATTTAAAATATCACCGGATTTTTATTCAAATCTGGAAACGAGAATGATAAAAACCAATATATTTATCCTTTCGCAGATATTGATTGGATGATCCAAACAATTATTTTAAAACTCAAAACTATAAGGTTAACCTTTCACAAATAAAATCTATATCTGTAACAAGCTTATTAATAATCTGTGTGTGAGTATTATAAATATACAGATTACTGTCCACTATGCTTGATACAAAATGTTTTTCTTTTAATATTCTCCGCTAGTTCATTTCCGATAATGTTCGGGTGATAAGCAATGGTGCTACGTGTAAAAAATAACAAAATGATGGAACAATTACTTTTCTTCTAAATATATAAGAGTTGATCATTGAACCAATTGAAAATCCTAAAATTGTTTTCACATGTTCATGAACGACAAAACTAAAGTGTAATAATTTTCCAGCTCACGAGAACTCATCGAGTACAGGGCAATTGAAGTATCATACCGACGGACACTACTTTTCTAACTACAACTCATCATTTTCAGGTACCAATTTCTGGGCACCTGTACTTCCTCATCTTGCATCTTCCTAATATGAACACATCCGAAGTGCTACAAGCAATTGTAGTTACTGCAACAGAGAAGCAGTCGCAGCGTTTGTTTCAAAAACCAGTTACGTCTTCAGAACCTTCTACGATCCATTCGGGGCAATCTCTTCATCACACTGGCATTCATTTTCAAATTTTAGTGGACACAAATTGACATTCAAATTTCTCTCAGAGTTTCTTATTTTTAATAAGAATAAAACTCCTATTATAACACGGCGTCACGCTACCCGACTACACCTAGATTCTTCGCTCCATAGTCTGATAGATGGAAAGAATTTCTCCATCAATTCTTTATTGTTGCAATAAGTGAAGCCGACATGCAGAAATGATGCTATCTCTAGATATATTATGTAGTTCATTTAATTCACTTCAGCTCAAAAATGTATTTCACTGTCATCAGACAATCTATTTCTTGAATTTTTTTCACAATTAGAGCAATTTGTTGGTTATTGTATAATTCAACTCGTTTATTATTCTCCGCCACAGAGCAATGTCGTTAAGACAGACAGTCGATCGTGGTCAGATATCGCACGTTATTTATAGCATTTAACATTGACAATCGCAATCCAAATTCAGACCTATTTCTTTCTTACTATTGTAGCTGATTCAGTAACCATGTACATCTTTAACTTACATTTAGTTACACTTCAGTCGACTTAATGCACAAAATGTGGAGTTCGATCAACACTACATTGTTGTACGACGTTTGCCAAAAAAAATCAATTCATCTATCCACCTTTCAGGTTGTTGCAAGGTGCTTTCAAGGTCTGCAATGTGGCAAGCCACGAGTTGGGAACTATCAACATACATACCTCCCACTTTGCCGACCCAACTATCCTGATATGTATCCTAAAGTTATAGACTGCTGCTGCAGTCTATGATTGTCAGTTACTTCCCATCCATATCTAAACTATTATGCACTGACTGCTGCTATTCAGCCTGGAATTCATCAAACAGCGCATTGTTGCCGAATCCGCCACTAAATCAATATCTCTACACTTTCATTTAACCATTGATTGCCAGGTTCACACCTTCGATGACAGACATTCAACTTTGTCTCATAGGTGTCTATACAATTACTACAAGTCAAGTACTAGAGTCAATTTATAAGACTACACCACTCTCTCGAAATGTGTGCTCTGGTCTTGTGCCAATGCTAGAAATCATTAGTTCTTGTAAAAAGAAAATAGTTCACAGGGTGATGTGGCAAAGTTAGAGGGAAATAATATAATATTTATTAGATGAACTGTGTGTTGGAGTCAGATCAAACAATAGGGTGAAAACAGAGGTTATATAAATAGTGAAACGATATATATATTATAGGAGTATGAATGGCTGTGTGATTAAGAAGTTCACTAAATGACAATGTGCTTTCAGGTTCAATTCAACCAACTGAGCGGCACTTTGGGAAATTGTCTTTACTGTTGCTCCGGGCTGACACGTACTTTCAGATTAAATATATATTTGGTAGGCGGGAAATCTGTAGAAGCCCGTTGTGTGCGTATGTATTTATATACGTATATAATGTGTGTAGGTATATGTATATATATCCGTGTTTGTCATTTATTACTTAACAGTTGGGATTGGATTGTTTACTTTCCCGCAACTTGAAGTTTACAAAAGAGTAAACAAACTTGGAGTTTACAAAAGAAACCAATAGAATAGGTCTAGACGTGAACAAAAATAATAGCGATGGATTTGATCGACTAAACCCTTCAAGAATTTCCCAATGAATGAAACGAATAGACACACACATATACACAGACATATGTAATGTATATACATATTTTTGTTGGCACTCCGTCGCTTACGACGTCGAGGGTTCCAGTTGATCCTATCAACAGAACAGCCTGCTCGTGAAATTAACGTGCAAGTGGCTGAGCACTCCACAGACACGTGTACCCTTAACGTAGTTCTCGGGGATATTCAGCATGACACAGTGTGACAAGGCTGACCCTTTGAAATACAGGCACAACAGAAACAGGAAGTAAGAGTGAGAGAAAGTTGTGGTGAAAGAGTACAACAGGGTTCGCCACCATCCCCTGTCGGAGCCTCGTGGAGCTTTAGGTGTTTTCGGTAAACACTCACAACGCCCGGTCTGGGAATCGAAACCGCGATCCTATGACCGCGAGTCCGTTGCCCTAACGACTGGGCCATTGCGCCTCCACCGTATATCCATATAAGCATACCTAAACACACATACACACACACACACATGCGCGCGCGCACGCACACACACACGTACATAGTCCTCTGCGTATTTAAGCATGTATATTTGTGGATGTATATGTCAAAAATGTTCCGACCTTGTGCCTTTGTTTCAAAAACAATTTATTCAGGGCGACATTATCCATATCGTTATAAACATTACTATTATTTGAAACAGTGATCACGTGAGGGATACTTCATGTGTCAGTAGTAGTAGTAGTAGTAGTAGTAGTAGCAATAGTAGTAATAGTAGTAGTAGTTTGAATGCTGCTACGTAAGTCGGCTATAACCATTGTGTGAGGTAATTTTTCATAATATACCATCAGGATGCAAGCGAACGATCATGTTCATTGACTGATGTTCCAAATGTTGATTTTATGCTTGTATTAGATTTTTTTGTATTTTTGTATGTTTGTTTGTTTGTTTTTCGTTTTGATTTACTGACAGCAAAGGCCCACCAGTGTAGTTTGAAAACAGGACTAAGAACAATTAGCATGGTAGGCAGTGCATATCTGTTCTATGTCCATAGTCGCTCCATTGAAGATTACAATGGATCAAAATCATTTCCACCACACTGGAAGTCAACGTTTCTCTAGAATAATGGGCTTTTGTTTTATCATATCACCTTATATTTATGCTTATCCTGAGTAGTGGCATGAGGAGGACACTGAAAGGCTCATCCATTTACTTTTGATAGAGTACCAACGCTTCCATCTTTGTATAACATATTGAAGTTTAGGTTCAGGCGTAGCTGCGTGGTTAAAATGTTTGCTTCTCAACCATATGTTTTCTGGTTCATTCCTATTATGTTTCTCTGCAAGTCTCGTTCCGCCCAAAACCTTGTGAGAGAAAATTGATTGACAACAGCTGTATGAAGAATATCAGGTGGTTCAGTTCTCTAGGCTTAATCTGCCGCAAGTTTAAGCACTGACTTCGGTTCATGGCTGCCTTTAGCGGTGTCTACTAGCCAATTTTTAGCAGTAAATTCATCCCTTTTCCAGCCATTGGACAACTTTCCCCCTTCCTCCCCTGTACCTCAAAAATCGCGGAAACAGTCATAGGCGCTCTCTACCTTTCTCTGATACAGCTTAGGTTAACTGATGCAGGAATATTGTACCAAAGCCCCTAATGAAGTGTACCTAAAGCGTTTCTCTTTATTCAACCACATTATGCAATGGTATACTATCTCTGCCAGTACATGTAAACTAACCGAGTTTATGAATATAGTAGTAAAAAAAAAATTCAGCGATTTTCTCTTTAGGGGTTCTGGGTGTTTTCTCTTTATCAGTGACATTTTCGCTTCCCTAGTTTTCATTCGAAGATCATATTCGTTTATAGGTATGACAAAGAAATCAACTAATAATTTCTTGCTTTGTAATCAACTACAGTAATAGATTAGAGAGGAAAATATTGATATTCATATGCTATCACTCTCTAGCATACAATTTTTATCATACATGGTGTTAAACTTGATTAGTTTGCGCTCACTATCAAATACAAGCTGACATTCTATGATTTCGTTTGTCAGTGCAGTTGATTAATTGTAAAGCTTTGATAACTCACTCGTGTGGTATTCTATCGAAGAATTATGATTGTTTAGTCACAGAAGAAGGTTCAAGCAGTACTTTACACATTCTCTTAATAAGTAGTTATTTTCCATAGTTCTATTCTTGATTCTTCCCACTGTTTGATCGGATGTTATAGTATTGTTTGAAGAATAGGAATCTTATAAGAAAAGATTGAGAAATACAATATAGAAGTTGGTGTGCGTGTGTGTGTGTGTGTGTGTATTCTGGTAGGCCGTTGCATAGTCTGGAT